>NC_081554.1:136261709-136371449 GCF_963082655.1 Stomoxys calcitrans | reverse complement strand
TGTTCAAACTTTGGGCCAAATGCTTCAAAGTATAATATTTCCATTTAAAAAACAAATAAAAAGGCGTTAAGTTCGGCCGGGACGAACTTTGGATACCCACCACCTCGGGTATATATGTAAACCACCTTTCATCAAAATTCGGTGAAAATTTCATACCTTATACTCATATACCTCATACCGATCTGAACTATATACGACACGGATGTCGAAAAGCCGAACATAAGTCACTGTGTCAAATTTCGGTAAAATCGGACTATAAATGCGCCTTTTATGGGGCCAAGATTTTAAATCGAGATATTGCTCTACATGGCAGCTATATCCAAATCTGGACCGAATTGAGCCAAGTTGCATAAACATGTCGAAGAGCCTAACACTAAGCACTGTCCCCAAATTTCGGCGAAATCGGACAATAAATTCCTCTTTTATGGCCACAAAACCTAAAACCTAGATATCGTCTATATGGCAGCTATATCCATATCTGGACCGATCTGTGCGATATTGCAGAAGTATGTCAAGGGGCTTGACTTAACTCAAAATCTGATAATGAATGTGGTTTTTATGGGCCTTACACCATAAATCGGAGGATCGATCTATATGGCAGCTATATCCAAATCTGGACCAAATTAACGAAGGATGTCGACGGGCCTTACACAATTCACTGTCCCGAATTTTATCAAAATCGGATAATAAATGTGGCTTTTGTGGGCCTAAGTGCCTAAAACCGGAGGATCGGTCCATATGGCAGCTATATCCAAATCTGAACCGATCTGGACCAAATTGAAGAAATATGTCAAAGGGCTTAAGACAACTCACTGTCCCAAATTTTCTCAAAAATGGGTATAAATATTATGAATGGAAAATCAAGTTTTAGCCCCAAATGTATGGGGGTGATAGGTATTTTCGTTTGAAATTTTCCCAAATAATCCGGCTAAAATGTAATTTACTGATTTCGGCTGCATTTTGTGTTTGTCTTTATACCTTGTGGCCTTTCCACTACTATATATTTCTGCCTTATTCACAAACATTTAAAACAGCTCTTTAAATGGAAACAAGTACAAAAAGCAAAAGTCCGGGCGTTGCCGACAATATAATATCCTACACTTACTGTTAAGTGGAAACTGGCAGTTTTATCTTTACATAAATTCGTTGGAGGGTTTCAAATAGTTATAAAATAATCCGTATTTTAATTTCGAGCAAATGTGTTCCGAATTAGGCCGATGACTCTTTCACAATCTTATATCCCTGTTATCATATTTTGATGAGTTTTTATTTAAGATTAGAAAAAATCCCACATATAAGGTTATTCGTAAAAAACCCTCGTGCACAAAATGATTAAAATTTTTTATTAATTTCATGCACTAGCAATTTAAATTCAAAGTAGTTTGTGCGTGACCTTTTTTATTATTATTAATATCTTAATAGAATTAGTGCTATTTTAGTGCCTTAACAGACAAAAGTTCATTTATTCGTGGGAACAGGAAAAAATTTTTGAAAAAAATAAAATAACAAAAGGTAGAAACGTAAGGCAGACAAAGAATCCTTGTTGAATAGCTTTATTAGGTTAGTTAAGGTTAGGTTGAAAAGAGAGTGCAGATATTAATCCGCCACATGCCACTATTGACATACACCTAAAGCCAGTAATCGGCTTGTTATGCGCTCTAAAAACTATAAAGTGGCCTCTAAAAAAGAAAAATTTAAGTTAGGAATTCCGTACTACCTACGAAATCCTTAATTGTATCAATGCCACTCCGCTAAGTTGGCTCATGTCTGATATTGTGACCTAAATACCGGTATCTGTCGGACGCGAAAGACGGGCAATGACAAAGGAAATGCTCCAACGTCTCATCATCTACCCTACACATGACATCACTTGCCGCACCGATTTTACATAAGTGAGCTCGTGGTCCTATGTGTCCCGTTATGATACCAATAGCTATACTGAACTCCTTCTTGCTTCCTTTCAGTATTAGCCTCGTATTTTTAACAATCTGGATCTCCCCATAGGATTTTCGCCGTCCTACTGGACCGTTTCGCTGTTCCACAATGTTGCATGCGCATTCGTCGCCCACTCCCTTAACTCGGACTGCGTTGACCCGAAAGGCTTCGGGGTAACCAAGTTTACGGCAGTCCCCTGGCCTTCACCGCAAATCGTCTGCCCTTTCATTTCCCCTTACTCTGTTATGGCCTGTACACAAACGATGCGGATTTTCCCATCCTCAGAGAAAGCGTTAATCTCCTTCTTACACTGCAAGACTGTTCGTGACCTTACCGTCCTGGTTGTTATTGGCCTTATGGCAATTTTACTGACGTATTTTATTCTTACTTTCAACAACTGTGTCAAATAAGGTTCAAATCGGTCCATAACCTGATATAGCTGTTATATAAACCGATCTTGGGTTTTGACTTCTTGAGGCCTCTAGAGGGGCATAATTCGAATTCGAATTCCAATTTGGCTGAAATTTTTGTACGACGGATTCTCTCATGACCATCAACATACGTGTTTATTATGGTCTGAATCGGCCTATAGTCTGATAGAGCTCCTAAATAAATCGATCACTCTATTTAACTCCTTGAGCCCCCAAAGGGCGCAATCCTTATTCGAATTGGCTGAAATTTTACACAGGTCTCCAACATATAATTTAATTGTGGTCCGAACATGACCCATACCTTGATATCGCTCTAATAACAAGCAGCACATTTTTATACCCACCACCGAAGGATGGGGGTATATTCATTTTGTCATTCCGTTTGCAACACATCGAAATATCCATTTCCGACCCTATAAAGTATACATATTCTTAATCAGCGTAAATATCTAAGACGATCTAGACATGTCCGTCCGTCTGTCCGTCTGTCTGTTGAAATCACGCTACAGCTTTTAAAAATTGAGATATTGAGCTGAAACTTTGCACAGATTATTTTTTTTGTCTATTAGCAGGTTAAGTTCGAAGATGGGCTATATCGGACTATATCTTGATATAGCCCCCATATAGACGATCGCCGATTTAGGGTATTAAGCCACATTTATTATCCGATTTTTGCTGAAATTTGGGACAGTGAGTTGTGTTAGGCCCTTCGACATTCTACGTCAATTTGGCTCTGATCGGGTCAGATTAAGATATTAGCTGCCATATAGACCGATCCTTCGATTTAGGGTCTTAGGCCCATAAAAGCCACATTTATTATCCGATTTTGCTGAAATTTGGGACAGTGAGTTGTGTTAGGCCCTTCGACATCCTCCGTCAATTTGGCTCAGATCGGTCTAGATTTGGATATAGCTGCCATATAGACCGATCCTCCGATTTAGGTCTTAGGCCCATAAAGCCACATTTATTATCCGATTTTGCTGAAATTTGGGACAGTGAGTTGCCTTCAGCCCTTCGATATCCTCCGTCAATTTGGCTCAGATCGGTCTAGATTGGATATAGCTGCCATATAGACCGATCCTCCGATTTAGGGTCTTAGGCCCATAAAAGGCCACATTTATTAGCCGATTTTGCTATGATTTGAGACAGTGGTGTTGTGTTAGGCCCTACAACGTCCTTCGTCAATTTGGCTCAGATCGATTCACATTTAAATATAGACCGATCCTCCCGATTTAGGGTAATATGCCCATAAAAGCTACATTTATTATCCGATTTTGCTGGAAATTTGGGGACAGTGCGTTGTCTAGGCCTTTCGACGTCCTCTGTGAATCATCAACATACGTGTTTATTATGGTCTGAATCGGCCTATAGTCTGATAGAGCTCCTAAATAAATCGATCACTCTATTTTACTCCTTGAGCCCCAAAGGGCGCAATCCTTATTCGAATTGGCTGAAATTTACACAGGTCTCCAACATATAATTTAATTGTGGTCCGAACATGACCATTACCTTGATATCGCTCTAATAACAGAGCACATTTTTATACCCACCAACCGAAGGATGGGGGTATATTCATTTTGTCATTCCGTTTGCAACACATCGAAATATCCATTTCCGACCCTATAAAGTATATATATTCTTAATCAGCGTAAATATCTAAGACGATCTAGACATGTCCGTCCGTCTGTCCGTCTGTCTGTTGAAATCACGCTACAGCTTTTAAAAATTGAGATATTGAGCTGAAACTTTGCACAGATTATTTTTTTTGTCTATTAGCAGGTTAAGTTCGAAGATGGGCTACATCGGACTATATCTTGATATAGCCCCCATATAGACCGATCCGCCGATTTAGGGTCTTAAGCCACATTTACTATCCGATTTTGCTGAAATTTGGGACAGTGAGTTGTGTTAGGCCCTTCGACATTCTACGTCAATTTGGCTCTGATCGGTTCAGATTAAGATATAGCTGCCATATAGATCGATCCTTCGATTTAGGGTCTTAGGCCCATAAAAGCCACATTTATTATCCGATTTTGCTGAAATTTGGGACAGTGAGTTGTGTTAGGCCCTTCGACATCCTCCGTCAATTTGGCTCCGATCGGTTCAGATTAAGATATAGCTGCCATATAGACCGATCCTCCGATTTATGGTCTTAGGCTTATAAAAGCCACATTTATTATCTGATTTTGCTGAAATTTGGGACAGTGAGTTGCGTTGAGCCCTTCGACTGCCTTCGTCAATTTGGCTCAGATCGGTCTAGATTTGGATATAGCTGCCATATAGACCGATCCTCCGATTTAGGGTCTTAGGCCCATAAAAGCCACATTTATTATCCGATTTTGCTGAAATTTGGGACAGTGAGTTGCCTTCAGCCCTTCGATATCCTCCGTCAATTTGGCTCAGATCGGTCTAGATTTGGATATAGCTGCCATATAGACCGATCCTCCGATTTAGGGTCTTAGGCCCATAAAAGCCACATTTATTAGCCGATTTTGCTATGATTTGAGACAGTGTGTTGTGTTAGGCCCTACAACGTCCTTCGTCAATTTGGCTCAGATCGATTCACATTTAAATATAGACCGATCCTCCGATTTAGGGTAATATGCCCATAAAAGCTACATTTATTATCCGATTTTGCTGAAATTTGGGCAGTGCGTTGTCTTAGGCCTTTCGACGTCCTCTGTGAATTTGGCTCAGATCGGTCCAGATTTGGATATAGCTGCCATATAGACCGATCCTCCGATTTGGGGTCTTAGGCCCATAAAACACGCATTTATTGTCCGATGTCGCCGAAATTTTGGACAGTGACTAAAGTTAAGCTCCTTGACATACTTCTGCATTATCGCATTGATCGGTCCAGATTTGGATATAGCTGCCATATAGACCGATCTCTCGGTTTTAGGTTTTGGGGCTATAAAAAGCGCATTTATTGTCCGATGTTGCCGAAATTTGGGACAAAGAGTAAAGTTAAGCCCCTCCACATATTTCTGCTATGGGACAAAAGTTATGAGTTTTGCACCGGATTTGGACGAAAGGTGGTTTACATATATAGCCGAGGTGGTGGGTATCCAAAGTTCGGCCCGGCCGAACTTACCGCCCTTTTACTTGTTCTTATATACTTTTTTGCCTAAGAAGAGAAGAGAGGGAAAAGAACTCGACAAATGCGATCCATGGTGGAGGGTATATTAGATTCTGCCCGGCCGAACTTAGCACGCTTTTACTTGTTCCCTTCTAACTTAAGAATTTTATATTAAACTTCCTCTAATAACGTGGTGGATATTGACATGTCCGCTAAATATTTGGTAATAAGCTTCAGTCAAAATTTTGTATAAAACTTTTTTCCACACAAAACTTTTTTTTGGTATTGTACAGATACAATTAAGAATGTAAATTTCCCTTCCGGGGATATTTGAGGACATGAATTAAATTTTTTAAACTAATTGTAAGAAAAATTTTTTATCAAATTTCCATACCCACCTTAACGGCCTTATTCACGAAACTCCTATGAATCCTTCAAATATGTTTATTTGACAGTTGTATAAAAAAATATTTAAAATCTACATAAATCAAGTTTTGTATATGGAATAATATTTAGCAATTTGAGAATAGGATATGGACCCGTAGTTTAGCAAATTTTCATAAAAACAGAGAAAATATTCAAAAAGCGCAATAAAATGTTTATGCCAATTTTGGGTAAATTTTTTACTGCAAAATACGATACCCTCTTTCATTGTATAGGTTTTGGGATTGTAATTATAAAAACCTTTCAACTAATTTCATTGATGCTTATTTGAAGCATTACGCTCATATATGCTAACTTTTTTGAATGCGCAAATTTAGCGTATTTAGTTTGACCTATATAGTTGAAGGTTGGTTCCCTTTTATTTTATAACTTTAATGAACCACATGCGAATAGGACCTGGTGCGTGTATGTGGGGGTTTTTGGAGGAAAACTTTTTATGTATATATAAAATTTAAAACAGTTGTGAGGAAACTAGCGGCGTACTACGCTGCGCTAACAACCACGTGGGATAGATTCCATAGAGTTTTGAGAGCATAATGCATGTTTGTTTTGTAGTTATGAATTGTGGTATTTGAAGACATAAGCGAAGCAGCTAACAGCGCAGGTATTGCCAAACGAGGAGATGGCAAAAAGTTAACTGTAATTTCGAGGGAATCGAAAATAGCTTCAACATTTTTCTTCTGTCATAGAAGGTTATATCGTTGAAAGCAGGGCTCCAGAGTCGGAACCAAGCAATTTTGCCCGGAGTCGGAGTCCAGAAAATTATCTCGACTCCGGACAAAGTAGAAAAAAATGTTTCAACACAAAAAGTTTAAATTAATTTTTGTACCCTCCATCCATCCTATGGGTAAACTAATTTCGACATTCTGTTTGTAACTCCTCGAAATATTCGTCTGAGACCCTACAATGTATATATTGGGTTGCCAAAAAAGTAATTGCGGATTTTTCATATAATTGGCGTTGACAAATTTTTTCCCAGCTTGTGACTCTGTAATTGCATTCTTTCTTCCGTCAGTTATCAGCTGTTACTTTTAGTTTGCTTTAGAAAAAAAAGTGTAAAAAAACTATATTTGATTAAAGTTCATTCTAAGTTTTATTAAAAATGCATTTACTTTCTTTAAAAAATCCGCAATTACTTTTTGGGCAACCCAATATATTCTTGATCGTCATGACATTTTAAGTCGATCTAGCCAAGTCCGTCTGTCTGTCTGTCGAAAGGACGCTAACTTTCGAAGGAGTAAAGCTATGCGCTTGAAATTTTGCACACATAGTTCAATTAGTGTATGTCGGTTGGGATTGTAAATGGACCATATCGGTCCATGTTTTGATATAGCTGTCATATAAACGGATCTGGGGTCTTGACTTCTTGAGCCTCTAGATGGCCTAATTTCTATCTGATTTAGCTAAAATTTTGCATCAGAAGTTTTGTGCTAATTATGGTTTAAATCGGTCATTAACCTTATATAGCTGTCATGTAAACCGATCTGGGGTCTTGATTTCTTGAGCCTTTAGAGGGCGCAATTCCTATTCAATTTGGCTGAAATTTAGTATGAGGTGTTTTGTTATGGCTTCCAACAACTGTGCCAAATATGGGTCAAATCGGTCTATAACCAAATATAGCTGCCATATCAACCGATCTGGGATCTTGACTTCTTGAGCCTCAAGAACGTTCAATTATTATCCGATTAGGCTAAAATTTTGTACAACGACTCCTCCCACGACCTTCAATATACGTGTCAAATATAGTCTGAATCGGTCTTAAGCCTAATACAGATCTCATATAAACCGATCTCCCCACTTTACTTCTTGAGCCCCCAAAAAGCAAAATTCTTATTCGATTTGGCTGAAATTTTAAACATAGACTTCTACTGTGGTTTCCAACATTCAATTCAATAAGCATAGCAATTTTTTTATTGTATTTTATCCTTTGTTTGTCTAAAAACAGATACCGAGAAAGATCTCGACAAATGCGATCCATGGTGAAGGGTATATAAGATTCGGCCCGGCCGAACTTAGCACAATTTTACTTGTTTTTTAATAAAATGTTTATTCAATTTAGCTGCTTTTTAAGTCAAACTCCAGGTTTTTTTGTTTTTAATAATTTAAATAAAAAACAAAATTCGATATCGATATTTCGTATATGGGAATCGTGTTTTGTTTCTCATTTAGATATACCATATCTTGAAAATGTATTTGTTGGAATGCAAAATATTGATAAATAAATTAAATAAACAACAGAAAAACCCCATAAATTGAAAAACAGCCAAGCTAAAAAAATAAAACAATCAATATTTTAGAAAAATTTTTCTTAGAGAAACTTTTACCGAAATATTGTTTTTAGAGAAAATGTTATAGATGTTTTATCCTTAAAGAAACTTTAAGTATTTTTTTTTCACAAAAATGTCATTGGAATGAGAAAAAAATAAGAAGCATTAATTACTAAAATTTCAATAATATTTTGACTTAAAGACAAATTTCATTACATTTTTGCGTAAAGCGAAAATTTCATTAAATTGTTGTCTAATGAAAATATTTAATAGGAATTTTTATAACCACCACCATAGGATGGGGGGGATACTAATTTCGTCATTCTGTTTGTAACTACTCGAAATATTCGTCTGAGACCCCATCAAGTATATACAATATATTCTTGATCGTCGTGACATTTTACGTCGATCTAGCCGTGTCCGTCCGTCTGTCTGTCGAAAGCAGAAGGAGTAAAGCTAGCCGCTTGAAATTTTGCACAAATACTTCTTATTAGTGTAGGTCGGTTGGTATTCTAAATGGGCCATATCGGTCCATGTTTTGATATAGCTGCCATATAAACCGATCTTGGTTCTTGACTTCTCGAGCCTCCGATTGGAATGAAATTTTCCTCGACGTGTTTCTTTATGATATCCAACAACTGTGTCAAGTATGGTTCAAATCGGTCCATAACCTGATATAGATGTTATATAAACCGATCTTGGGTCTTGACTTCTTGATCCTATACAGGGCAAAACTCCTATCCGATTTGAATGAAATTTAGCACGAAGTATTTTGTTATGATATCCAACAACTGTGCCAAGTATGGTTCAAATCGGTTCATATCCTGATATAGCTATCATATAAACCGATCTTGGGTCTTGACTTCTTAAACCTGTAGAGGGCGCAATTCTTATCCGATTTGAATGAGTTTTCTATCGAAGTATTTTGTTATGATATCCAATAACTGTGCCAAGTATGGTTGAAATCGGTTCATGACCTGATATAGCTGTCATATAAACAGATCTGGGGACTTGACTTCTTGAGCTTCTAGAGGGAGCAATTCCTATCCGATTTGGCTGAAATTTTGTACTACGGATCCTCTCATGACAATCAACATTCGTGTTTATTATGGTCTAAATCAGTCCATAGTCTGATACAGCTCCCATATAAATCGATCTCTCTATTTTACTTCTTGAGCCCCCAGAGGGCGCAATTCGCCTTTGAATTGGCTGACATTTCACACAGGTCTCCAACATGTATTTTAATTGTGGCCCAAACCGGACCATATCTTGATATCGCTCTAATAGCAGAGCAAAACTTTTCTTATATCCTTTTTTGCCTAAGAAGAGATGCCGGGAAAAGAACTCGACAAATGCGATCCATGGTGGAGGGTATGTAAGATTCGACCCGGCCGAACTTAGCACGCTTTTGCTTGTTTCTTATGAAATAATTTAATTTTAGCTTTGTCTTATGAAATCTTTCATTAAAATTTTGCCTTTAGAAAAAAATTATTGTAATTTTTCTTTGAAATATGGTCTTTAAAAATGTCCCCGAAATGTTGTGTTTAGAAAAGTTTTTATTAAAAATTTGCTTTAAAAGAAAATTATTGGAAAATTCTTGGAAAAAATTGCATAAAAATTTTGGTTAAAAAACTTCATTGAAATTTTGTGTTTGGAAAATTTTTTGTTATTACTTTATGCTTTAGAAATTTTTGTTGGGAAAATTTTGACTTTCGATAAATGTTATTAGAATCCTTTCAGTTTTTTCATGTTTAACAAGTAAGGATGGACTAAAGTCGGGCAAAGCCGACAACTTTAAATCACACAACACATTGTGTATGCAGGCTTATTCGTCGAAATTAAAATTTGCTTAAATTTGATATGTAGAATTTCGTCCAAAATTCTACCCTAAAAGTGAAAATCAGATGACACATATATATGGGAGCAATATCTAAATGTAAACCGATTTCTATAAAATTTATCAGTGATCGAGAGTCATTAGAGCAACTTTCATTGATTCTTGTTTGAACCGTTGAGTGGAGCTGCCGTTTTGTTATTTGGCTCCGCAAGAATTTTTCTGTGACTCGTAATAAGTCATTATTTTGGAAAAAAAAATTTAAGTCACTCAAGGATAGCTACGATAGTGGTATCCATTAGGCGGTTGATGATCTTCTAAGACTCTCACTAATAGGCAGAGACACTCTCTAAATTGGACTCGGGGATTCTATCAGCTAAAAGGCTCCAGTCAAATAAAATAACTAGGTCGAACAATAGTAAGATTGCTCCAAGAACCTTTGCTAATGTCGCTAAGGACAGTTTGGTGATGGCAATTATCGACAAGGGAGAAGAACTGGGCTGTATACCTAGAAATAAATGGAGTGGAGTGGAGTGCAGAATTTCCTGGCTCTCCTCCAGTTTGTGGCGATGCAAGCTGGTATCGGGCTCGATATAAACTAATTGCCTTCTGGGATCAAAGCTCAATTGAAATGTATCGTTGTACTCTAAAAAATATTGGTGAGATTCAGATCCCACTGGTGCAGCACTAGATTTAATCAAGAAGGAAGATATTCCATATCGACCAATGGCATGATAGGATACCAAGGATTCCATCAGATCCTGAATGTATACTTGTTAGATTAAGGGAATGTAATACCAATCTTTCAACCACCGACTTGAAGATTGATAGATTGGATGAGGCTGATGGTGACCGGAGACATGCAGTATTGGTACTAAACTCCGGCTGTCCACAACAAGTCAGAAGGAGTTGTATCCTACGGCTTCAGCAAGTTGAGACTGAATGTCTATAGAAGCGGCGGGGTTGAGGAATCAAGAGACAACTCAGCAGTTGTTGTTCAACACTTGCCTGAGGAACTATCGACCACATCGCTAAAGTCTGTCGGATTGCAAGAGACTGAAAATCCCCGTGCCACAATCGAGACAGGAGGGGATGGCATCGAAACGGGACCCGACAAGCACTGTGTGGGTGGTTTATCCGATTGGACGGGGCTCAAGGTGTGCGCCAGCGGGGAAGGACGGAACTCAGAAAGTACTTCGACCGCAGCAGCTACTGAATCATCTAAGTAGGAATCGTTCACACCGTAGGTGTACATTGTCCTAAGGAAGAGTAGTTTCACTGCTTTCTAAATCTCCACCACTGTAAGGCCGCTTCGGCGGCACTAAAGGTCCTCCTGATGGCAGGGAAATTTGACGTGGTTCTTATCCAGGAACCATGGGTGTGTGGAGGAATGATACGTGGGCTGAGTATTCCGGGATTTATATTACTCAAGGGCATGGGTAGTGGGAGACACACAGCCTGTATTCTTGCAAAAAGTAGTCTAAATGTTTTTCTTCTTCCGTCGCTTAGCACTGAAGATTTAGTAGTAGTCATCCTTGAAACAAATAAGTCTTATTACTGGCTGGTTTCCCTATATATGGCTCACGAATCAGAAATGCCGCCTTCAATTCTTAAACTGCTGGTTGAAGCCGCTTCTGCAGGGAAGAAGAGCCTCATTGTAGGAAGGGATGCTAATACACATAACAAGATATGGGGAAGTTCAGATTTCAACGAAAGGGATGAAATGCTTATTTAATATATTGTAAGTTGATATCTGGCGATTTGTATTAAGGGGATAAACCGAACTTTATTACCAGGAACAGGCAGCAGGTACTAGATATTACCTTTGTACCGGAAGATATAAGCGTAAGAATATGCGACCGGGGAGTGTTAGATGACCACAGCTTTTCTGAACATCGTTGTATTATTTTTGGCATTGGAGAAAATACTGCGGAAGGGGTCCCTCGGCACAAATTTTGCACGAGGGTATATTTATGGTGGGGTATATCCAGAAGTCAAAGAATGTATAGACAATGTCTAGTGAGGAAACACTAGAACTACTCGGGAAATTCTTCATAGGCCAACGTAGCCATAGAAAAGTTCGTCACTGGTATGCATTCGTCGGCGGTTATTAGGGAAAGTTTGTCTGAGACGAAAATCCTTTGGGCGATAAGAAGTTCCGACTCCTTTAAGTCGCCAGTCCCTGATGATGTATCACCGGTTGAATTACAAGCAGTGTGTGATAGACTGATGCCTTGGCTTAGGGAGATATACTCTGCTTGGGAGATATACTCAGCATGTCACATATACCGCGGGATAGAGTGACACGAAGGTCATTTTCATTCCGAAAGCAGAAAAACCTTACCACACGAAGGCGAAAGATTTTCTTCTTTTTATTCTGTCATATTTTATGTTTAAGACTCTTGAGAATTTTGCAGAGACATATCTTAGGGCAAAGATCCCTGGGGATCATCTGTCGCTACAGCAGCATGCACATATTAAATGCAAATCCACTGAAACGGCCCTTTACGACGTCGTCGGCTACATTTTCTCGCTGTCAAGGAATATACAATGGTATCATTTCTTGCTTTCAATAAAGTTAAACCGACGTCAATCATGAAAGAGTTGGAGTTTCTAGGTATAAATTATACCGTAAGAAAGTTTGTTAATAACTTTCTTACTAAAAAATGCATTGCAGCAGGCTTGGGATCTGTGGATCTCAAAGGAAGGTTCAGCATAGGAACACCACTGTGTACTGTCTCCTCTACTTTGGAATGTAGCCATTATCAATATGCTATTGTCTCTGGAAGAAGATGGTGTAAAAGTGACCACTTTTACATCTTTATGCTGATGATTGCTGATATACTTCAGGAAGCTCTACGTGCAACAGCGAAGTGGGCTACCGAAAGTGGTCTAGGTATAAAACCGTGAAAGACAGAGGTAGATCTTTTCAGCAGAATATTTTGCTGGACAGGGTGGGTGTTTTTGTTTTGCTGGACAGGAAATTGAACTTCAAATGCAACATTTTGGAAAGGGCACATTGTGGCTAGGCAGATTGCTGTGCCCACTAAGGGAGCTTCTCTTTGATTATGTTAAGGCTATGGATGTTGTGTTAGTCTTGGCATAAATATCTTCTCAGACAGCCAGGCAGCCATTAAATCTCCGGAGAACGTATTTCTGAACACAAAAATTGCCCTCGACTTTCGCAGATCACTCTACGAGATGACTGAACAGTTCAAAATTCACCTGTTCTGAGTGCCGGCCTACAGAGATATCCCAGGGAATTGTAGAGTGGACGAGCTTGCGTGACTTGGAACTACCTAACACATTCCAGGGAATCTGGGATTTGTGGGTATGTCTCTAGCGACATGTAAGCTAAGTTTTCAAGACCAGGCCAGAAGGACAACGAATGATAGATGGTCACAAAGAGGCTAAGAGGATGGTGTAAAGCTTCGTTTTTATGCAGAGTAGCTGCAAATGCGGCCGCGGGTAGTCAGCGATTTGGAGAGGAGAGTCTCAGTGAGGGTTCAAGAGCCACTGGCTCTAAATTAAATACTCAGTGCCAATGATACTCGAGATGACAAGACGATTTATTGGCGCCTTCAAATAACCAATGGTCAACATCGGCGTATGTTTCCAGGTTAGTGGCCTGCTGCAGACGAGCGTCGGATCTTGGAGCAACCGGCTCGCGACATCGAGGAATACATGTGCGATCCCACAAAATCCATGCGGTTGGGGCTCTAGGACAGAAATCCGCCCCCGGAAAGCTGTAAGAATCACTTTGAGAAATATAAGAGTAGTAAAAACGGACCCCCTAACGTTGACGACCCATGCAAACAAAAAAGGACCATGATTTGCGGATGTCTACCTGGAATGCCCGCACTCTTTATATAGAAAGTGCAGTATGCGCACTGGTGATTGTATTGGAGAAGTACAAGGCAGATATTACCGCCTTACAGGAAGTGTGATGGACCAAGAATGCCATCGCAACTACACCAAACATTGACGAGCTAAAGGGTGATTTTTTTGAGGTTAGGATTTTCATGCATTAGTATTTGACAGATCACGTGGGATTTCAGACATGGTGTCAAAGAGAAAGATGCTCAGTATGCTTTGACATTTCATCATGAATAGACTTACTAACGAGCAACGCTTGCAAATCATTGAATTTTATTACCAAAATCAGTGTTCGGTTCGAAATGTGTTCATTCACCGTAACGTTGCGTCCAACAGCATCTTTGAAAAAATACGGTCCAATGATTCCACCAGCGTACAAACCACACCAAACAGTGCATTTTTCGGGATGCATGGGCAGTTCTTGAACGGCTTCTGGTTGCTCTTCACTCCAAATGCGGCAATTTTGCTTATTTACGTAGCCATTCAACCAGAAATGAGCCTCATCGCTGAACAAAATTTGTCAAAATTTGAACACATTTCGAACCGAACACTGATTTTGGTAATAAAATTCAATGATTTGCAAGCGTTGCTCGTTAGTAAGTCTATTCATGATGAAATGTCAAAGCATACTGAGCATCTTTCTCTTTGACACCATGTCTGAAATCCCACGTGATCTGTCAAATACTAATGCATGAAAATCCTAACCTCAAAAAAATCACCCTTTATTATTTAGCTGCCATAACATGAGGCATGAACTTGGCTGTGGATTTGTGGTTAATCGGAGACTGAAACACCTTGCCTCAAGCTTTACTCCGGTGGATAAGAGGTTAGCCACAATCCGCATAAAAGCCAAATTCTTCAATATCTGCCTTATGCCCCGACGGAAGACAAGGACGACCAGACCAAAGATATTTTCTACGAGCGCCTAAAGAGAGAATATGACCGCTCTCCCACTCATGATAACAAAATACGTTCTGGGAGATTTAAATGCACAGATAGGGAAGGAAAAAATCTTTGGTCTAATAGTCGGAAAGTTTTGCCTTCACTAGATAACGTCCGATAATGGGTTGGGGCTAGTAGATTTCGTCGAGGAAAAAAACATGGTATTAGCAGCACCAGATTTAAACACAAAAATATTCAAAAAACCACGCGGTTGTCCCCAGATCAAGAAGTAAGAAACCAAATTGATCACATTATGATATATGGAAGGTATTCATCCAGCGTGTTAGATGTACGATTGATCCGTGGAGCAAATATAGGCTCGGATCATTACACTGTACGAATCATTACACAGATCGGGAGAAAAGGAGAGAGGAGAAACGTCTATTCCGCAGAAAGAAACAAGTAAAAGCGTGCTAAGTTCGGCCGGGCCGAATCTTATATACCCTCCACCATGGATCGCATTTGTCGAGTTCTTTTCCCGGCATCTCTTCTTAGGCAAAAAAAAGGATATAAGAAAAGATTTGCTCTGCGAGTAGAGCGATATTAAGATATGGTCCGATTTGGACCACAATTAAATTATATTTATGTTGGAGACCTGTGTAAAAAGTCAGCCAATTCGAATAAGAATTGCGCTCTTTGTGGGCTCAAGAAGTAAAATAGAGAGATCGATTTATATGGGAGCTGTATCGGGCTATAGACCGATTCAGACCATAATAAACGAGTATGTTAATGGTCATGAGAGAATCCGTCGTACAAAATTTCAGGCAAATCGGATAATAATTGCGACCTCTGGAGGCTCAAGAAGTCAAGATCCCAGATCGGTTTATATGGCAGCTATATCAGGTTATGAACCGATTTGAACCATACTTGGCACAGTTGTTGGATATAATAACGAAACACGTCGTGCAAAATTTCATTCCAATCTGATAAGAATTGCGCACTCAAGAAGCTCAAGAAGTCAAGACCCCAGATCGGTTTATATGACAGCTATATCAGGTTATGAACCGATTTGAACCATACTTGGCACATTTGTTGGATATAATAACGAAACACGTCGTGCAAAATTTCATCCCAATCGGATACGAATTGCGCACTCTAGAGGCTCAAGAAGTCAAGACCCAAGATCGGTTTATATGGCAGCTATATCAGGTTATGAACCGATTTGAACCATACTTGGCACAATTGTTGGATATCATAACAAAATACGTAGTGCAAAATTTCATCCCAATCGGATAAGAATTGCTCAAGAAGTCAAGACCCAAGATCGGTTTATATGGCAGCTATATCAAAACATGGACCGATATGGCCCATTTACAATACCAACCGACCTACACTAATAAGAAGTATTTGTGCAAAATTTCAAGCGGCTAGCTTTACTCCTTCGGAAGTTAGCGTGCTTTCGACAGACAGACGGACGGACGGACGGACGGACGAACGGACGAACGGGCGGACAGACGGACGGACATGGCTAGATCGGCATAAAATGTCGCGACGGTCAAGAATATATATACTTTATGGGGTCTCATTCGAGTAGTTACAAACAGAATGACGAAATTAGTATACCCCCCTTCTTATGGTGGAGGGTATAAAAAGATATGGAATGACGTGAGTATGAGCGAATTGAGACGCACAGGAGTCAGAATGAAGTCCGGAAATTCAACCAAATAATTAAACATCAAACCGAGGGCTTTGGGGCAGGTACATCCTCCTGCAGAGACAAAGAAGAAAATCTGGTAACTGACACAGATAACATGCTGAGGATATGGAACGAACATTTTACCCAACTGCTAGTGTCCGATGTTGGCGGCGAAGAGGATACCGCAGAACCAATCCCTGATGATGGTATATAGTAGAATGTTTACCTCCTAGTCAGAATGAGGTGCAAGTAGCAGTGACCCGACTAAAGAACAACAAGACAGCAGAAGCCGACGGGTTACCCGCTGAAATATTTAAGACCAGAGGCGACACGCTGATAAGGCGTATGCATCAGCTTATCTGCGCAATCTGGCTAGAAGAACGCATACCCGATGATTGGAACCTCAGCATACTATGTCCCGTACACAAGAAAGGAGACAAGACGGAATGTGACAACTACATAGGAATAAGTCTCCTCCCCATCGCATACAAGATACTCTCGAGCGCACTGTGTGAAAGATTAAAACCTAAATTCAATGAGATAATTGGGAAGGGCGATCGGTCTGTACGACTCTCCCAAATCGGGTCCTTTCCATGAAATCAGTAGCGGGTTACTCTGCCCATTTTCCAGACATCGGGAACTATAAGACTGTTCAAGGACAGGTTGAGATTTTCAGCATCAGAGAAGAGATTACGTGGGTGCCCAACGCCTTGGATGATTTAGCAAAACGGATGACATTCGTTACTTCGCCCGCTGTAAATTGTGATGGCTGTCCATCGTCTCGGAAACAACGGATATGGCGAATGGCTCTCCTCCTTGCCCTCTTACTCTCGCACCTCTGCGGATCAGTCACGGTTACATGGCCAAAAGTGACTGAGGTCCTAACATCCCGTATACCGGGGTTCGAGAGTGACTAAACAGTAGACCACAGCTTGCCTAAACCCGTACCTAAGTAACTTTACTCCAAGTGTTCCAGCCACAAATTCCGCTTATGTTCGTTGACTACCCTGTTTATTTCCAAATTCACCTCGGTGTTTCTGGGGTAAGTGGGATCCGTACAATGAATCCCATCACGTTCGTCTGCGAGTACCACTGCCTGCGCCGGGAAATTGGGCCGCACTTGTGGTATTCGACCGACTGGAATAAAACGAGCGGCTGTTGCGTTAATGATGTCTCGGAATTTCCTCTCGGCAACTAACACATCCGAGGGGGGTGTCAGTTCACTGACGCAGCGATTGATGTACTCTCTGAAGGCAGCCCATTCGGCCTTCTTTTGATTGATAAACATCCGGCGCTCAGAGGTTATGAAGTGGTCGTCGGTCGATGGTGAAAATTATGGGGATGGTGAAAATTATGACCCCAAAGAGATGCCAGGATACGTCACTCAGGAGATCAGGGAGATCACTTCCTCGTAATCCTAGCGGGGCCATCCTCATTCACCGTACAGAACGTGGAGCTGGTCGGTACCTAGGGAAGAATGCTTTGAAATGTGATGCGCATTAAAGTCCTCTAGAACCTGACGATTATGGCCATATATTAACTCACTTATGTCGGTTTTGAAAGCTTGACCATTAATTGGGATACAGCTACCAATCGGCGGTATGTACATGTTGTATAGCTCTATCTCGGCAGTAGCGGATCTGACTAATGTCCCCATGCACTCCATGTAGGGGTCACTAGCGCCAGGCGCAGGATGTAATGGGTCTATACTGCACGGAATGATGTTTCAGGAAGGCCAATACCCCACCTCCTACCGTAGCACATCGTATCCGTGAAAACTGTGCAAGCAGCAGGTGTTGGTCAGCTTTGTCTCCAAGATCGGTGCAACCAATATGTTCTTCGAATTCATAAAATCTTAAATCTCGTCTATCTTGCCAAGGTCACCGTTGCAATTCAATTGCAGAAATGATACGCTTCCTGCCACTGGCCCGGCAATATTGGGGCTCGGATGCTGCTGATGCATATATTGCCACACGGGAGAGGCTGGGTGGTTCACACAGTCCGACGACGACGCAGAAGGCGGAGATGACGACGCTTGTGACCCACTGTTGTCTATGTTCGCATAGCACCTTTCAACATATTCATGCACACTCACCGACACCGACCGATGACAGAACCAGGATCCGGGGTTCTTTTCAATCCCGACACGGAAGCGTGCGGACAAAGCACTCCGGTATGTGCCTCTCCTATGACGAAAAAGGATTCCATTGGGTCAATCCGGTGCGTACAACCGACTGCCATGGGATCATACGTAGGTCAACGGAAGTAGCAACTACAACTTTGTGATAGTCAGTAACTTTATCTACCTCGGAACCACTGTAACCGAAACGAATGACACCAGTTTTGAAATAAAGCGAAGAATAATTCTGGCAAATAGATGCTACATTGGATTAAGTAAACAGTCAACAGGAACAAGATCACCTCTCGACAGACGAAGATCACGCTTTACAAGACACTGGTACTACACGTGTTGTTATATGGTTCTGAGGTATGAGAACTTGTGAAAACAAAGGACGCAGTGCTTGGAGTATTTGGGAGAAAGATTTTTCGTAAAATAAAGGGTGATTTTTAGCTATTATCTTTTAGGCCGCTCTAGTTTCAACAACTAATGCACGTTTTGTGTTTTGTTTCAGTTTAATTTAACCATGAATCGTCTGACGAACGAACAACGCTTGCGCATTATTGAATTTCATTATCAAAATGCGTGCTTAACAGATAGTTCATCGCGCGCTCATTTTTGTTAATTTTTTGTTTTAATTTTTTGCTCAATGAGTACGTAAATAAGCAGAATTGTCGATTTTGGAGTGAATATCAGCCAAGAGCATTGCAAGAGTAACTATGGACTTATTGAGAGGTGAGTTCGGTGAACATTTTATTTCACGCTCGGAACGTCTTCTAGGGGCTCAAGAAGTCAAATCGGGAGATCGGTTTCTTTGGGAGCTATATCAGGTTATAAATCGATTTGAACCGTACTTTGCACAGTTGTTAGGAGTCATGACAGAACACAAAATTTCAGTCAAATCAGACATAATTTGGGGTTTCCGGTGGCTCAACAGTCAAATCGGGAGATCGGTTTATATGGGAGCTATATCCAAATCTGAACCGATATGACCCATTTGCAATCACCAACTACCTATTGGGTTGCCCAAAAAGTAATTGCGGATTTTTCATATAGTCGGCGTTGACAAATTTTTTCAACGGCTTGTAACTCTGTAATTGCATTCTTTCTTCTGTCAGTTATCAGCTGTTACTTTTAGCTTGCTTTAGAAAAAAAGGGTAAAAAAGTATATTTGATTAAAGTTCATTCTAAGTTTTATTAAAAATGCATTTACTTTCTTTTAAAAAATCCGCAATTACTTTTTGGGCAACCCAATACATCAATTAGAAGTATCTGTGCAAAATTTTAAGCGGTATCTGTGCAAAATTTTAAGCGGTCTCAGATCAATATTTCGAAGTGTCAAACCAAACGATAGGTACGTTGCATATGGTGTAGGTATCACTACCTACATAAAAACAGCACTTGCTGCATCAGAGTTTTGAACTACAATAGTAAAAGCGTGCTAAGTTCTGCCGGCCAAATCTTGGGAACCCACCACCATGGATTCTGCTAAAATTTGGGAAATATAACACTATATGCAAAATTTCAAACAAATCGGATAAAAATCGCTGAGTGTAAGGGCTCAAGAAGTCAAATCGGGAGATCGGGTTATATGAGAGCTATATCAGGTTATAGACCGATATGAACCGTACTAGGCACATTTGTTCGAAGTCATGTACAAAATTTCAGCCAAATCGGATGAAAATTACGCCTTCCAGGGATTCAAGAAGTCAAATCGGGAGATCGGTTTATATGGGACTTATGTCAGGTTATATACAGATTTAAACCGTTCGGAGTCATAACAGACCACTATGTGCAAAATTTCAGCTAAATCGGACAAAAGTTGTGACTTCCATGAGGTCAAGAGGTCAAAGCGGAAGATCGGTTTATATGGGAGCTATATCAGGTTCTTGATCGATTCGGACCGTACTTAACTCCGTTGTTCGGCGTCATAACAGAATACTGTTTGCAAATTTTCAGCAAAATCGGACGAAAATTGAGATTCCCAGGGGCTTAAATCGGGAGATCGGTTTATATGGGAGCTATATCAGGTTCTTGGCCGATATAGACTGTACTTGGTACAGTTGTTGGAAGTCATAACAGAACACTACATGCAAAATTGCAGCCAAAGCGGTCAAAAATAGCGGCATCCGGGGCTCAAGAAGATAAATCGGGAGATCGCTTTATATAGGAGATACATCTATATCTGAACCGATATGGCCCATTTACCATCCCCAATGACCTATATCAATATTTGGTATCTCTGCAAAATTTCAAGCGGCTAGCTAAAAGCTCTACGCGTTCGACCGCCATCGTGATTTCGACAGATGGACTGAAGAACGTGGTTAGTTCGTATCAGAATTTCGAGACGATGAAGAATATATATACTTAATGGAAACCTAGATCAATTTTTCGAGGTGTTGCAAACGGAATAACTAGTATACCCCCATCCTATGGTGGTGGGTATAAAAAAATGTTTGTGTTTGTTGCTATTGGCATTGTTGGATAAGTTGGATTTGAATAAGGAAAGTAAGATTTTATTTGTTTACTATCTGACCCGGGCGCGCTCCGCTGCGCCTTCTTTTACTTTATATGGAACAAAAGTTTCCTTGGAATAGTTATTTCCGACAGTTAAAGATCTTTTAGTGAAATACCATGCTAAATTGACTAAGAGTTTAACAATATAAGTGCCTTTATCCGAATCCCATATGATCTTTATTGGTCTACGAATTTAAGTTTGGATGTAAGGTGTACTCCATTCTTACAATACTTCATTTCTGCCCAATATTCTCATGATTTCTGATTTAGTGGTGTTTTCGGGGGAGAGGTGGTCCAGCAGATACTTGGCCCTGAAAAAATATCAGCTTCGTCCTCTTCTCTTAAATACCATTTATTTAAACCCCATATTGGCATTGGCTTTATTTTAGCTCCACTCTCTTTAGGACCTTATTTGTCTTGGTGAGCAAATACGTCCTATTTGGGGGTTGCTATGGTGGTGGGACGTCCGCTAGACAGTTGGCCCCTAATGTTGATATCAGATACGTGGTTTACTCCCACACACCATTAATTTGATTAATTAACATAGTTTGCAAACATGACCGGCTTGGGGGGTGTTTTGGGGCATGGGAGGCCACTCAGTGAGTTGGCCTTGAAAATATATATCGAATTCGTGTTTAACTTTAAAAACCCTCTTGTTTGAGCCTCATATTGCAATAGTCAGAAAATACTTACTATTTGGGTGGTGTTGTGGGGGTGGGGTGGCCCCATAGACACTTTTCCCGAACATTGATATCAAATTCGTACTTTACTCCCAAATACCTTTCGTTTGAGCCACATATTGCTATGGTCGTAAATTTGTCCCCTTTGGGGGATGTTTTTCGTGAGAGGCGGCCCCCCAAACACTTGGTCCCATATTTGGATATCAGATTCGTATTCTACATTCAAGTACCTTTTATTTAAGCCCCATATTTCCATGGTCAGTAAATAAGTCCAGTTTGGGGAGTGTTTTGGGGAAGGGGTGGACCCCCAGAAACGTGGTCCCACATTTGGATATCAGATTCGAATACCTTTCATTTGAGTCCCATATTGCCATGGTCGGTAAATATGTCCGATTTAGGGGTGTTTTGGGGCTTGGGGTAGTCCCTCTAGCACTTGGTCCGACAATTGGATATCATATACGTTTTCTTATCCTAAATACCTTTCATTTGAGTCCCATATTGTCGTGATTGGCCTAAATATATGTTTGGTAGGTTTTAGGGTGCGGCAGCCCCCCTAGGTACCCAATCCGAAATTTGGATACCAATTTTTTATTTCTATGGTGTTATATGAAAGCACACAAAATTTCGCACCACCCATCTCCGAGATCTGGCGTTTCTGAAAACTAGGTTAAGGGGAAGGGTCCGCCCCCCCTTCAGATATCAAAAAATGTAGTACCCGATTTTCACCACGGTGTCATATACACCATCTGTGAACATTTCAAGAAAATCCGTTCAGCAGTTTCTGAGTCTATAAGGAACACACAAACATACAAACAAACAAACCTACAAACAAACACAAATTGATTTTTATATATCAGATATTGCGCTGGTGAAGCAAGTCGTCTTAAAGAGCCCTGTTCAAATTCAGATGTGTGCTTTACAACCGACTCTAGTTGGGATGGTATGTGGAGCACCATGACCCATTTGACATCGTCCGCTGATGATTTTTCTTGGTAGAAAATGAAATCGCAATACGGATAGCCAGTGAAATGCTTCTAGCAACAATATACTTTTGCTGATTTTTAATTGTTTTTTGCTATGCTTTTCTTTGAACAGAAAGTATTAAACAATGGTCTAAAGCCATAAAATATCCAGTTGGAATCTCAATAAGGTTTTTAGACCAACAAAAAAAAAAACGCAAACAGATAAATAATCATAGACAAAACTTTATATGTTGTGTGTCTGATTGGCTGCAAGCGATTATATAAATATTTAGAAACTAAAAAAATACGACAATAGTTGGATACAATTTTTACTAGACATCATTTTCATCAAATACGGATTTTCGATCGGCAAAATGTCGTAAAAATTAGTCAACAATATTTTCATTATTTTGTTTTCAATATTTGACAACTATAGTTGTCTAATGTTTTAAGTTTGTTAGAGAAAAAATTTATAGAAATAAGAGTCATTTAAAACCAATCGACCGCACAAACAATAACCTGTTGAAGTCATAAAAATAGAAAAAGAAATATTTCATCAAAATACCTATAAAGCCAAGATATTCGCAAAGACAAGCAAATTTTGAAGGATTTGAAATATAAGGATCGGCCTATAAATAGTGTGTTGGCAAGCAGTATATATTTGGCTCTACTTTTATGCTCAAATTCGAACGCCATTGGGTCATTTCCTGTCCCAGTAGCGATCATAATTTTCAATAAAAAATTTGCGTTATCTTTACCAATTTCACAGTAAAGGAAGAATTTGGCAATTTTTCGATTTTGAAAAAAATTGGGGTGCCCCCTCCTCCCAATAAAAAATTCTGGCTACGTGTTTGATGGCAGCTATATTCAAACCTGAAGCGATTTCTATCAAACTCACTCAAAATTTCGTTTCAGTAGTCGGAGTCGACCATTTGTCCCGAAGTCGGAGCCGACTTAAAATTGCTCGACTCCGCAGCCCTGGTGGAAAGTAAAATTTTAGTTTAAAACTCATAAACTTTTGCTGACCCTATCCCATATATGCAGCTATAGAAAACGCTAGTTTTGTAGTTGTTTTTTTGTGTTTAAAAAATTTATGAAAAGGCAATGTAGAAATTACGTATGCTAAAGGATTTCTGCATGGAAAAGTCGTTACTTTACATAACAATTTTATTAAAAGTTTTCCCTGGCAATGCACACCAACACCGAATTTCGCCAGTTGCCGCATACAACATGGAAATGTCGGAGTAGTTTTAAGTCGCCGCTCCCTCAAAGCTGCCCGTGACGCGGGTGCAATTCGGTCTTCATTCTATTCAGGAAATGGGGAGCGAGGCATTAGCCAAAGTCTCTGCGGGAAAATGTGTATGTTTAAATAATGGTTCCCTTGGTCTGGAGTTGAAATGAATGGCGGTGTTTGTGGTGTTGCTGCATTTTTGGCCAGCTGGAAGTCAAAAGGTTTTTTGTTTGCCTTTTAGTCCTAAAGCGGCACACGAAAAATAAGATCATACTCGTACACACTCACACTTATGCATATGAACAAAAGGAGGACGGACAAATTCGTTTCAGTGAAATTTTAAATGCTTCATGTTGTAAAGCGAAAAGAAACTCAAACATTCTAAATAGTCAACATTATTCATTAAAACAATTTTATGTGAAATGTATTTCCTTGGGTCTAATGTTTTTTTGTGGGATTTACGAAGTGCATAATAACCACGGATAAAAGCCAGTGAAATTATAAAGGGCAACAGAATCAAATGTTAAGGTATTATCTACATATCAGATGTAAGTTAAATGGAATTAAACTAATTCAGCTATTTATGTTATTTCTGATAATGTCTTTCAATGTATACTTATAACACTTCCCGCAAAGCCCACCAAAATAGGCTCGCGAAAATGCATATGAAGGTGTAGGTACAAGGGAAACCAAGATAAATTCGGCTGGGACTCCATCATGAAATCTATTTGACATGCTTTTAAACGACTTCTATGAAATATCTTTGCAAGAAATCCACCTATAAAACTGATACTCCCCACACAGCTTTTGTAATACAATACATTACTACTTAGTGCACCCAGAAGGAAGAAAATAAGAGCCATTGATAGGTATAGGAATCTACTCAGATTCACTTTCTGAATCGAATTTCTTTCCGTCCATATTAATTTGTGTACAAAGAGCACATCACAATTTTTATTCGATCATCTTCAAACTTGCCAAAAATATTTTTTGTGGCTAGAGACGAAGTCTTTTAAAACTGCAAAGAATCTGTCCACATTTCGATTAAGCTTCAATATATATTCATCACCCGATTTTTACTTTTGAGGTCGTTGTCACTGCAACTATGTACGGATTTTATTTATTTGCTAAAGTGCCATAAAATCCGTACAACTTTAATATGGCGTCTATATAACGGTTTCGCCCTATTTACATATATGGTGTAAGTGTAGGGTATTAAAACTCGATACCCCCCAACTTTTACCTACCTTTTTATGTTTAATGTACAGATAAAACAGATAGGTTCATGTGACAGTATGCCATCAGACTTACTTAAACATTTTCGTACATTGTGATATCACAGGAACAGAATAAGTAAGATGACTTATAGTTCCTACCGTTGAACCATCCAGATAGATTAAAAAAATGCCTAGAAACTTGCGAATGTTCACAGCCGCTAAATCATACAGATTCTCGAAAAAATGATAACTCAAAGTAGAACTCCTTCTGCTGAAAAAGTAAAACCGGAAGTTTATTTTATCCCAACGTTCGGGGTTCAAGAGTGTTAACCAGGGAACCGGTTAACACTCAGCTAATAGCAGCAGATATAAATAAACACGACGTAAATAAGTAAAAAGTGCTAAGTTCGGCCGCGCCGAATCTTTGTGAACCCACCACAATGAATTCCGCAAAAAAATGTATACAAAATAAATTTATTGATTTTATTGTTGACCTTTGGAATTTTATAATTTTTTCTTCTTGGTTTGGCTCGAGTTAATCGAACTATTTACAAAAACAGGTGTTGGTGTTTTATATAATTTTTTATTTGTAATTTTCACCAATATTTCGACCACCGCCGATGATCCTCATCAGGGTTTTAACTATAAATTTAACAAACAAGTAATTTTACAAAAATTAAAAACATTTATACATTTGAAAATAATTACATTTTAAAGCAAAACAACCGACTTTTCCTTTACAGCGCACAAGTTCGACTAAAGCTCTCTCATTTTTGTACCAAATTCCTTTAAATTTGAGCACAATTATCTGTGTCTTTCTTAAAGGTCATAGGTTTGTATGTAGGGGTGTCAATAATATGTAACATTTCTAATGTAAATCGTCTTTTCTGATTGGATTCTGTGCTGGTATGTCTACGTCTTTAAAATTTGGCGCATGCCGTGTTAACATACAATGTGCTGCAAGTGCGGTTTTTTGTTCTTATGATTTGTCTTTCACTTTCTGGTCATATTTGTGAGATGATAATCTTGTTTTTAATTAAATTTTGGTTGTTCCTACATATGTCATATAACATAAATTAGTTTCATCCCCGTTACATTTAATCTTATAAACAACATTTGACTTGTCCTCCTTTTCCATCCTTGATTTAGTCTAGCTGAGCATACCATTTAGTGCGTTGTGGCTTTTTAAAGCAAGGTGGTATTTTTTCCTGTTGTATATATTGCAATTGGCAAGCTTTTTCGAAAACCCTGAAATATACGTCGTTTTCTTGAAGATTTTTGGTGTTGGTTCAATTTCGTTGTTCGGTGTTCTATTCTTGACGAATTTTATAAGGTCCTTAATAGCTTTGCTTGGGATGTCATTTAATCGAAGTATTTGTTGAATTTTTTCCTTCGTTTTCTTGCTGATATATTTTGTCACTGATTTTTAGTACTCTGCCGATGAAATTAGTAGCCGTATTTATTTTTATTCTTCTCGGATGATTTGAATAATAATTTATAAGTCTCCCAGATGCTGTATCTTTTTGATACCAATTTAATTTTAACTTATTTTGATATCGGTGGACGACGGTGTCAAGATATGGCGATTTGTTGTGTGATTTACATTCCATTGTGAACTGGACTTGTGGGTGGAAGGAATTAAGAACTTGTAGAGTATTTTCCACTTCCGCTCTTTCCAATACACAAAATATATCGTCCATGTATTTGGTTAGAAATCTTGGTTTTGTCTAGTAAGGTTTCCATTACAATATCGGCGATTATCGGAGAGATGAGCGCACCCAATGACATGCCTTTATTTTGCTCATACAATTTCTCATCGTATGTAAAATATCTAGAATACTTTATGCATAATGTTAACAATTCCAAAAATAAATCCTTTGGTATCTTTGTATGGTCCTGGATGTCTTTCCATTTTTCGGTTATAGTGTTTATGGCTAAATTAACCGGTATGCTTGAAAATAGAGACACAACGTCGAAAGACATTAAAATCTCATTGTCTCTGATTTCCTTGTCATTGCTTTTTATACCCTACACCACTACTATGGTACAGGGTATTATAACTTAGTGAATTAGTTTGTAACAGCCAAAGGGAAGAGAGATAGACAAGTATACCAATCGACTCAGAATCACTTTCTGATTCAATTTAGCTATGTCCGTCTGTCTGTCTGTCCGTCCGTCTGTCCATGTTAATTTGTCTACAATTTTCATCCGATCGTCTTCAAATTTGGTATGGACAAGTTTTTCGGACGAAGCCTATTGAAATTGGAAAAATCGGTTCAGATTTTGATATAGCTTCCATATATATGTTCGTCCGATTTGCAGTAATAATGCAATAAAATAGTCATTTGTTAACCGATTTGGCAAAAAGGATTTTTTTATGACTTTCAATATTACTGGCGAATTTTATAGAAATCGGTTCAGATTTGGATATAGCTGCCATATATATATTCGTCCGATTTGCAATAAAAAGGTCATTTGTCAACCGATGCTCTCTAAATTATTAAATTATTAAAGTGAATATTATTGAATTTCGATATAGCTCCTATATATATATGTTCGTCCGATTTGCAGTAATACAGCAATAAAATGGTCATTTGTTGACCGATTCTCTTAAATTTGGTAGGGAGGACTTTCTTATGGCCCTCAATTTTACTGGTGAATTTTAAAGAAATCGGCTCAGATTTGGATACAGCTCCCATATATATGTTCGTCCAATTTGCAGTAATACAGCAATAAAATGGTCATTAGTTAACCGATTCTCTCGAAATGCTGCAGGAAGGATTTTCTTATGACTCTCGATATTACTGGTGAATTTCATAGAAATTCGCTTAGATTTAGGTAAAGCTCCCATCTCCCGTCATTTGTCAACCGTAGTTATTACATTTTGAACATTTGCTCGAAATTTGATACCGTAATTTTAATAACCTATCTGAATGCATTCGCTAACTTCCGAAGGAATAAAGCTAGCCGCTTGAAATTTTGCACAAATACTTCTTATTAGTGAAGGTCGGTTGGTATTGTAAATGGGTCAAATCAGTAAATGTTTTGATATAGCTGTCATATAAACCGATCTTGGGTCTTGACTTCTTTAGCCTCTAGCGCGCAATTCTTATCCGATTGGAATGAAAATTTGCACGACGTGTTTTGTTAGGATATACAACAACTGTGCCAAGTATGGTTGAAATCGGTTCATAACCTGATATAGCTGTCATATGAAACTATCTGGGGACTTGACTTCATGAACTTCTAGAGGGCGCAATTCTTATTTGGCCCGGCCGAACTTAGCACGCTTTTACTTGTTTTTAATTTTAAGTAATTATTGTCAAATCTATGATAACTGAAAGAGTGTTCGACTAAAAAAGTTTTTGATTTTGTTCTATTTTTTATACCCACCACCGAAGGATGGGGGTATATTCATTTTGTCATTCCGTTTGCAACACATCGAAATATCCATTTCCGACCCTATAAAGTATATATATTCTTGATCAGCGTAAAAATCTAAGACGATCTAGACATGTCCGTCCGTCTGTCTGTTGAAATCACGCTACAGTCTTTTAAAATAGAGATATTGAGCTGAAATTTTGCACAGATTCTTTTTTTGTCTATAAGCAGGTTAAGTTCAAAGATGGGCTATATCGGACTATATCTTGATATAGCCCCCATATAGACCGATCCGCCGATTTAGGGTCTTAGGCCAATAAAAGCCACATTTATTATCCGATTTTGCTGAAATTTGGGACAGTTAGTTGCGTTGGACCCTTCGACATCCTTCGTCAATTTGGCCCAGATCGGTCTAGATTTGGATACAGCTGCCCTATAGACCGATCCACCGATTTAGGGTATTAGGCCCATAAAAGACACAATTATTGTCCAATTTTGCTGAAATTTGGGACAATGAATTGTGTAAGGCCCGTCGATATCCTCCGTCAATTTGGCTCAGATCGGTTCAGATTTGGATATAGCTGCCAGCAGACCGATCCTCCGATTTATGGTGTTAGGCCCATAAAACCCACATTTATTATCCGATTTTGCTGAAATTTGGGACAATAAGTTGTGTTAGCCCCTTCGACATCTGTCTTCAATTTGGTCCAGATCGGTTCAGATTTGGATATAGCTGCCATATAGACCAATTTCTTGGTTTATGGTTTTGGACCTATAAAATGCTCATTTATTGTCCGAAGTCGCCGAAATTTGGGACAGTGAGTTAGGTTAAGGGCCTTGACTTACTTCTGCAATATCGCACAGATCGGTCCAGATTTGGATGTAGCTGCCATATAGACCGATATCTCGATTTAAAGTCTTGGCCCCATAAAAGGCGCATTTATTGTCCGATTTCGCCGAAATTTGGGACAGTGCTTTGTATTAGGCTCTTCGACATTTTTATGCAACTTGACCCAAATCGGTCCAGATTTGGATATAGCTGCCATATAGAGCGATATCTCTATTTCAAGTCTTGGCCCCATAAAAGGTCCATTTATAGTCCGATTTCACTGAAGTTTGACACAGTGTCTTACATTATGCTTTTCGACATCCGTGTCGTATATAGTTCAGATCGGTTTATTTTTAGATTTAGCTAGTATACTTATTAGTATTTGGTCCAAATCGAAACCTATTTTGATATAACTGATATGGGACATAAGGTATGAAATTTTCACCGAATTTTGATGAAAGGTGGTTTACATATATACCCGAGGTGGTGGGTATCCAAAGTTCGGCCCGGCCGAACTTAACGCCTTTTTACTTGTTTTTAATATTCGAAAGAAATGCAAAAAGTTAAGCATCCAATCGTTTTTGCTTTATACTACTGCGGTCAACTTTTTTGCGGTGTTTCAAACAAAATGACTAGATTAATATACCCCAATCATATCGCGGTGGGCATAAAAATCGTATGTGCAAAGTTTAATATTAATTGAACGACAAATACGAACGGAAGCTTGATCATATAAATGGCTTAATCGAAACAAGAATTGATTCGGAGTAGAGCGGTTTACTTAACACAATGTCCATTTAGTTTTGTTAAGCATTAGAATCAATTTTACAAGTTATTATGTCCTGAACGGAATAGTGCTGTAGGGCATGAAAATTAATTAACACCGATATATGTAGGTATCCCTATGTTGACTACTTGCTTGAGTGAAACAATATTCAACGTATTTATGTATAAAATTTGCGAATTATGGTAATATTATCTTGCCAAATTCTTAAATAAATTGTTTTTACACTCGTGTTGTTTTCAACTCAACTTTTAGAGACTTTACCTCACGGCCGTTTTCCTGTTAAACAGCAATCAAATCAAGATGAAACCCAAATGAAATCCAATACAATACAAGAAACATGTTCTTTCGATGCAGCTACAGTTCTAGTGTCAGAATTTCAAATGTGTTGGAAAATCATATGAGTACCATAATACCCATAATCCACACAAGATGCTTAGCATCCAGATGATGACAATCAATATCTATCCATCACATTTTGATCGCCCTTATTATTTGAAATAGGAAGTCTTACATTGCATATTGGCTGATGGATTACTTGCTTAAGCGTTCTTTACTCTTAAGTGGGTATTTGAGTTATAAAATTGATTTTGCTTAAGACTATTGGCATACTTCCGTAGTCTATGCTGTTTCAGCTGCTTTCCTCTAGGTAAGTGATATTTTGAACTCTTTGGAGATTCCATGGAATTGCCAAACCAACCAGTGTGTATGTCTCACAGACCCCATTCATACAGAACTTAAGTTAATGTGTTATATAATGGTACCTGTAGACATTTTAACATGCTTACTTATATACTATACTCGTATTGGAATGTGTGTTTATCTCCTCCGTTTTAATTCCATCATTATACACTCCAACATAAGATAAGGGGGTATACTTATTTCGCCATTTCGTTTGTAACTCCTCGAAATATTCGACTATATAGTATATTTATTCTTGATCGTCATCACATTTTAAGGCGACCTAGCCATGTCCGTTCGTCTGTCTGTCAAAGCAAGCTAACTTTAGAAGGATTAAACCTAGACACTTGAAATTTTGCACAAATACTTCTTATTAGTGCAGGTAATTTGGGATTGTAAATGGGCCATATCGGTTCATGTTTTGATATAAAATCGATATATAAATCGATCATGTATTTTCACTTCTTGAGCCTCACGAGGGCACAAATCTTATCCGTTTTGGCTGAAATTTTGCATGAGATGTTTTTTATGGCTTCCAACAACTGTGCTAAGCATGGTCTAAATCGGTTCATAACCTGATATAGCTACCATATAAACCTATCTCCGATTATACTTTTTAAGCCTCTAGAGAGCGCAATTCTTATCCGATTTGGCTAACATTTTGTGCAATCGCTTCTTCCATGACGTTCAACATACGGTCGGTCTATAGTCTGATTCAGCTCCCATATAAACCGATCTCCCGATTTTACTTCCTGAGCCCCTAAAGGGCGCAATTCTTATCCGAATTGGCTTAAATTTTACACAATGACTTCTACCATGGTCTCCAACATTCAATTCAATTATGGAATTGGACCATAACTTAATATAGCTCCAATAGCATATCAATTCTTATTGATTTCCCTTTGTTTGCCTATAAAGAGATAGCGGGCAAATAACTCGATAAGTGCGATACATGGGAGAGAGTATATAAGATTCGGTCGCGCCGAACTAAGCACGCTTTTACATGCTTTGTGTTAATTTTATTCATACCGTATATCACACTACGTGACAGATTATGTGGAAATCTGTTTGTTTGGAAGCTAAACAAGGCATATACACTGCACAGCAAGACAAAATTATCTTCATAAAACTGAACAAGCCAAACTCAAATCATAACGACATTAGGGCTAATTTGAAAACTGAGGACAATCGACTAACTATTTTTTGTGAAATATTTGTATACACTTTATCGTAAAATTAGGTAAAAAACTTCATACTGGCAAGATACGTGTAAAGGTTAAGCTCGATTAGTAAGAGTCAAATACGTTCCAATAAGACAGGTCCAATATAAAGTAATCATCTGATTTTACTCGAATGCATTTAAATCTCATCCCTTTTGGATGAAATGCGAAATTTCTTATCGCTATCAAACCCCTGTCGAGTTTTTATACGACTACCTGTGTAAGAACTTAAGTTCAGCTGCACCAAATTAATCGACATAATATCTTTGCAGGTAACCAGATTTTGATACACTTGTAGCTCCAATATATATATAACTAGATGGACAGGTCACGCTCCGCTGCGCCTTCTTTCACTCTCTTATTTTATCTGAGCCCTATACGGCCACGTCAAGTAATAAGTCCTGTTTGGGGGTACTTGCACGGCCTTTCAGATATTTTGCGCTAATGTGGATATTTTATTGGTGCTTTTCTCTCAAATATCTTTCATTGGAGTCGTATATTGCTATGGTCGGTTAATATGTGCGGTATGGGGGTGTTTTTGTGTGAAGCGGATCGCCATATATCAGATTTGTGTTCTGGTCTCAAATACCTTTCATTTGAGTCCCATATTGCCATTATTGGTTTATATTTCATTTCATATCCCACCCATCTCCGAGATCTGGCGTTTTTGGAAATAGGGTAAGGGGAGGGCTGCCCATTAAGTTTGGATGTAAGATCTACTTCATTCTCTTGGATTTAGTGGTAGATTGGAGTAGCCAAACTCTTTGCCCCAAAAGTGGATATCAGATTCATACTCCACTCCCGAAAATCATATTGGAGCTACATATTGGTATAGTTGGTATATATGTGTGGTTTAGGGGAAGTTTGTGAGGTGAGGCGTCCCTGAAACACTTGGCCACGTAACATATACAGATTTGAGACCCTTTTTGCCATAATCCACAAATATGTCTAGTTTAAGGATATGCATAGTGGGCCGCCACCCACGTACTTAAAACCAAACAAAAAAATTTGCCCATGAACATTCCACTATGGAAAAGGAGCAAACTTCTCACATATCAATGAGTGCAGTTGGATTCAAGTTTTAAGCTGAATGATAAGGGGCCTCCTTTTTATAGCCGAGTCCTTACGCCGTAGTGCAAGGCGCCACCTCTTTGGAAAGAAGTTTTACATTGCATAGTATCTCACAAATGTGCCAACATAAGCCCGTACTTAGCCCTGAAAAAATATCAGCATCGTGCTCTATTTCTTTAATTTGAGACCCAATTGCAATTGGCTTAGGGGGAGTTTATGATTTGGCACGACCCCCAAACATTTGGCCTCAAACTTGGATATCAAATTCGTTTTCTACTATCAAATACTCATTATTTATCGCCATAGTAGGTTTGAAGGGAGTTTAGAGGCGGACCCTAATGTAATATCAGCATCGTGCTAGAGCACGATTTTGTTTCAGTCCCATAATGTCAAGCATCAAAATAATCACGGCTAGGGAGTCTCGTTCAGATTCATACTTATTAATTTTTGTACCCACCACCGAAGAATGGGGGTATATTCATTTTGTCATTCCGTTTGCAACACATCGAAATATTCATTTCCGACCCTATCTTATATATAAAAATCAATTTGTGTTTATTTGTATGTTTGTGTATTCCTTATAGACTCAGAAACGGCTGAACCAATTTTCTTGAAATTTTCATAGATGGTGCATAATGACCCCGTGGTGAAAATAGGGTACTACATTTTTTGATATCTGAAGGGGGGGCGGACCCTGCCCCTTACCCTAATATTCAGAAACGCCAGATTTCGGAGATGGGTGGTGTAATTTAAGCGAAATTTTGTGTGCTCTCATATAGTACCCTAAAAATAAAAATTTGGTATCCAAATTTTGGATGGGGTACCTAGGGGGGCTGCCCCACCCTTAAACCTACCAAACATACAATAACATACATATTTGGACCAATCACGACAATATGGGACTCAAATGAAAGGTATTTAGGATGAGAAAACGTATCTGATATCCAATTGTCAGACCAAGTGCTAGGGGGACCACCCCAAGCCCCAAAACACCCCTAAATCGGACATATTTACTGACCATGTCAATATGGGACTCAAATGAAAGGTATTTGTGAGTATAACACGAATCTGATATTCAATTGTCGGACCAAGTGCTAGGGGGACCACCCCAACCCCCAAAACACCCCTAAATTATTTGCGAGTAGAATACGAATACGACCACGTTTTTGGGGGTCCACCGACCATGAGAATATGGGGCTAAAATAAAAGGTATTTGAGTGTAGAATACGATTCTATTATCCAAACATGGGACCAAATGTTTAGGGGGCCGCCTCTCCTCAAAAACATCCCCCAAAGGGGACAAATTTACGATCATAGCAATGTGGGGCTCAAATGAAAGTTCTTTGGGAGTAAATCACGAATTTGATATCAATATTCGGGAAAAGTGTCTATGGAGCCACGCCACCCCCACAACACCACCCAAATAATAAGTATTTTCTGACTATTGCAATATGAGGCTCAAATAATAGGGTTTTTAAAGTGGAACACGAATCCGATATATATTTTCAAGGCCAACTCCTTGAGTGGCCGCCCATCTCCCAAAAAACCCCCCAAGTCGGTCATGTTTGCCGATTATGGAAATATGGGGTGCAAATTCAAGGTATTTGGGAGTAGACCACGTATCTGATATTAACATTAGGGGCCAACTGTCTAGCGGACGTCCCACCATCATAACAACCCCCAAATAGGACGTATTTGCTCACCAAGACAATTTGGGTCTTAAAAAGAGTGGAACTAAATATTCATAGTTTTTAGGGCCAATACCCCTAACCGGACATATTTGCTGACTTTTGCAATAAGGAGTTTAAATGAGATTGGAAAACGAATTTGATATCCAATTTTGAGGGCAATGGCAATATGAGGTTTAAATAAATGATATATAGATATATGAGAATAGAGCACGTTGCTGATATATTTTCCGGGCTTAGTGTTTGGCGGACCACCCCAATCCCCAAACACCCCTAAATCGGGCATATTTACCGACCATGTCAATGTGGAGCTTAAATAAAAGGTTTTGGGGGGTAGAGCAAGAATTGATACCCATTTTCGAGACCAATTTTCTGGGGATCTGCCCCTTTCCGAAAATACCCCATAAACAGTAATTTCTTAGTGACCATCGCAATATGGAGCTCAAATAAAGGTATTTGGGAGTAGAATACGAATTTGATATCCAAATGTAGGACCAGGTATTAAGGGCATCACCCCTTTCCCAAAACACTCCCAAAGGGAAAAAATTATCGACCATGCCAATATGTCGCTCAAATGAAAGGTATTTGAGATTAGAAAACGAATTTGATAATTTGGTATCATTGTTTGGGGACGCCTCAGCCTGTAAACTCTCCCCCAAAACCAGTGGCGATATGGTATTTGAGAGAAGAGCACGATGCTGATATTTTTTCAGGCCAAGTGCCTGGGGGACCACCTTACCCCCGAAAACACCCCTAAATCAGACATCATGAGAATATCGGGCTGAAATGAAGTATTTTAAGAAAGGAGTACACCTTACATCCAAACTGAAATTCATAGGCCAATAAAGATGGGATTCAGATAAAGGCACTTATATTGTTTGTCAAGCGATATACTATTTTCGTAGCATGGTACTTCACAAAAATCTTTTTAATTGTCGAAAATTAATATTCCCAAAAATTTTGTTTCATAATTGTTTGTGCTTTGTTTGTTTGTTCGATCCCTCTCCCGGACCCTCCCCTATACCAGAATTTTCAAAAACCTCAGATTTCGGAGATGTGTGCACCGGTTTCAGCGATTTAACCCAAAAGCACGAAACTGGTATAAATTTGGGTCAAATAACCTGGGGGGATTTCCCATCCTAAAACCCACCCGGACGAACATGTTTAAAAAAAAACCCCCAACAGGACACTTTCACCGCTTTGGGCAATATGGGTATCAAATGAAAGGTAATTTAAAAGTAGAGTACAAATCTGACATAAAATGTATACCTTGGCGTCTGAGGGGCCTACCACCCACCAAAATCCTCAGCAAGGCATATTTACCAATTGGGACAATATTTATTTCAAATGAAAGGTATTTAAAAGTAGAGTAAGAATCTTATATATAAAAATCAATTTGTGTTTGTTTGTTTGTATGTTTGTGTGTTCCTTATAGACTCCGAAACGGCTGAACCGATTTTCTTGAAATTTTCACAGATGGTGGATAATGATCCCGTGGTGATTTAAGCAAAACTTTGTGTGCACTCATAAAGTACCCTTAAAATAAAAATTTGGTATCCAAATTTCGGATGTGGTACCTAGGGGGGCTGCCCCACCTAAAACCTACCAAACATATATCTAGACTAATCACGACAATATGGGACTCAAATGAAAGGTATTTAGGACAAAAAACGTGTCTGATATCCAATTGTCGGTCCAGGTGCTAGGGGGATCACCCCAAGCCCCAAAACACCCCTAAATCGGACATATTTACTGACCATGGCAATATGGGACTCAAATGAAGGGTATTTGCGAGTAGAATACGAATCTGATATCCAAATGTGAGACCACGTTTCTGGGGGTCGATCCCTTTTCCAAAACACCCACCAAAAAGGACTTATTTACTGACCATGGGAATATGGGGCTTAAATAAAAGGTATTTGAATGTAGAATACGAATCTGATATCCAAATATGGGACCAAGTGTTTGGGGGTCCGCCTCTCACCAAAAACATCACCCAAAAGGGAACAAATTTACGACCATAGCAATATGGGGCTCAAATGAAAGGTATTTGGGAGTAAAGCACGAATTTGATATCAATATTTGGGAAAAGTGTCTATGGGGCCACCTCACCCTCACAACACCACCCAACCCACAAAACACCCCTAAATCGGACATATTTACCCATCATAGCAATATGGGACTCAAAAGGAAGGCATTTGCGAGTAGAATACGAATCTGATATCCAAATGTGGGACCACATTTCTGGGGGTCCACCCCTTTCCCAAAACACCCCCAAACAGGACTTATTTACTGACTATGGGAATATGGGGCTTAAATAAAAGGTATTTGAGTGTAGAATTAGAATCTGATATCCAAATATGGGACCAATTGTTTGGGAGCCGCCTCTCCCCAAAAACATCCCCCAAGGGGACAAATTTACGACCATTGCCATATAGGGGACAAATGAAAGGTCTTTGGGAGTAAAGAACGAATCTGATATCAATATTCGGGAAAAGTATCTATGGGGCCACCCCACCCCCACAACACCACCCAAATAGTGAGTATTTGCTGACTGTTGCAATATGAGGCTCAAAAAAGAGGTTTTTTAGAGTGGAACACAAATCCGATATATATTTTCAAGGCCAACTCATTGAGTGGCCGCCCATCCCCCAAAACACCCCCCAAGCCGGTCACGCTTGCAGACTATAGAAATATGGGGCTCAAATTAAAGGTATTTGGGGAGTAGACCTCGTATCTGATACCACCATTGGGGGCCAACTGTATAGGGGACGTCCCTCCACCATAACAACCCCCAAATAGGACATATTTGCTCACCAAGAAAATTTGGGTCTTAAAGAGAGTGGAACTTAATATTTATGGTTTTTAGGGCCAATACCCCAAAACGGACATATTTGCTGACTTTTGCTGTAAGGAGTTTAAATGAAATTAGAAAATGAATTTGATATCCAATTTTGAGGCCAATGGCAATATGGGGTTCAAATATATGATATATAGATATATGAGAATAGAGCACGTTGCTGATATATTTTCCGGGCTTAGTGTTTGGGGGACCACCTCAATCCCCAAAACACCCCTATATCGAGCACATTTACTGACCATGTCAATGTGGAGCTTAAATGAAAGGTATTGGGGGGTAGAGCAAGAATTGATACCCATTTTTAAGTTTCTTACGAAATAGGTCATTTCGCATTATTAGGATACGGTTAAACCTTGAAAGTAAATATTGGGCGTTGAAAAGATTTGTTTTTAATTCCTGCATTTAGGTACTAAAACATACAAAAGTATTCTTTCTTTACAGAGTGATCTTAAGCTCTCAATATTGGCTAAACTTTAACTAAAAAATTTGGGCGACCAGAAGATTTTTTTCAAAATCGTACATTTAGGAAATTTTATACCCAATTATTACAAAACTTCATAAACAAGGTTATGAGTTGCTACCCAGGTTTTTGGAAGTCATACACTAAAAAGGATGTAACAAAAACGGGGATAGCGAAGCGAGCCACCGGGGTGCTAGTATGTTATATATGCCACGTTAGCATTCTATAATTTCCTCCTATTTGTAGAGTTTGGAATTTATCAATTCTAGTCCTTTACATCCTAATTTTTTTTGTGTGTATATGATAGAGCGGGACATTTATTTGCCTCATTTTCACTTCTTTTCTCATTACATATGTGAGAAAGGGAACACAATATAACATTTATCAATACACAATTCATACTATCAATAAAAATTTTATTCGTACAATTAAAATATGTTGAATGTATGACTTGTTTACCAATTATTGTAAAGGGTGATTTTTTTGAGGTTAGGATTTTCATGCATTAGTATTTGACAGATCACGTGGGATTTCAGACATGGTGTCAAAGAGAAAGATGCTCAGTATGCTTTGACATTTCATCATGAATAGACTTACTAACGAGCAACGCTTGCAAATCATTGAATTTTATTACCAAATCAGTGTTCGGTTCGAAATGTGTTCAAATTTTGACAAATTTACGGTGAATGAACACATTTCGAACCGAACACTGATTTTGGTAATAAAATTCAATGATTTGCAAGCGTTGCTCGTTAGTAAGTCTATTCATGATGAAATGTCAAAGCATACTGAGCATCTTTCTCTTTGACACCATGTCTGAAATCCCACGTGATCTGTCAAATACTAATGCATGAAAATCCTAACCTCAAAAAAATCACCCTTTACTTGCCGTGATACAATAGAAAATCGAATTTCTATGTCAAAGCAATTAACACCTAGTTTGAAAAAATTTTTATTAGTCAATTCTATATTTAATCGTTGATATCTATTTCTATATTTTTCTGTGCACAAAGGAGAGATATTTAAATGAGTTTTGAAGAAAATAAATTACCAGTCTTTCAGACAAATCCGGACACAGATACCACACCACTGGTGATTGCATTTCGATTATAGGTTAGATCATCATATTCAATACCATCGTGGATGATATGATCCACGATGGTATTGACCAGCATAAATCACACCGTTTGTTCTTATGTAGTTACGATAATTGCACATAGATTATTTAAAATCTAGTAAGTTTCAATCCGATGCCAACTAAGGCAATTTTTCCCGAGTAACATCTCTTCAAACAAACTCTAATGTTCCTATTGTTGCTATTCTGCATTCTTATTTATTTTTCAGTCATCGTGGAAAGATCCGTTTACCACAATTTATTTTAATTTCTAGTTAGTAAATAAATAAACTCAACCAAGATCAACATGGTTGTATGTTGCTGTGTTTTATATGATGTGTGTACAACAAGAACTGCTTCAAAAAACAAACTGCCACAAACATAAACCTATAAATCGGTGTTTTCACTGGTTAATTGTGTAAAAAAAAAATATAACAAACCAGCCACACAATGGATTAAAATTACTGGTGATATGATCGTTAACATGGGTCAATTTTCCCATATTTCCCGCAGGGCAGCGATGTCCAAAATGAAAATGTGTATCACTCTCTTTAAATATTTAAAAAAATCATTTTTTGGACTGAATGTTTAGTGTTTTGCAAAAGTAAACATTATATTATCAATTTTAAATACTTTTGTATAACTTCAAAGCGTTTAATCATTAAAAATCGTTGTTTTTAAAATAAAAACGGAAAAACGAAGCGTATACCCTGCTCATGTTCATTCGTGTGATTTGCCATCAACGTTACCGTAAGGTAGAGCTGAGAGAAAAGATACAGCGGTCAAAAAAAGTATTCATCATTAGCAAAATTGATAATAAATTCACTTATTTTGGGTAATTGAAGAAAATTTAAAGTAAACAAATAATGTTTTATGCAATAGTTTATTTTTCGTAATATGTTTTAAAATAAATTCAAAAAATAAATTTAATTAGCGCAAAAAATGCAATTTTATATAATAACACCAAAAACAGAACAAAAAAGTATTCATCATTGATGTGCTATCATCAAAGTCAAATTCAAATATTATTTGGGAATCCCCCTTTTCTGTTTTATTTAGTAAAGGAGGCTTTGCCCTTGACAGCAAATATTTAATTTCATTGAAAATATAGTTTTTGTCAAAATGGGTCGTAAGCAAAACGAGGTTTCTGATGAGGTAAAAGTTTTGATAATAAAACACCACAGGAATGGTTTAACTCAAAAAACTATCAGTGAAATATTAAATAGACCACGATCTACTATACAATCCATCATCAGAAAGTGGACAGAAACGAAAACTGTTGACAATAAACCAAGATCTGGTCGACCAAAAGCTCTTTCAGTTGGAGATGTGCGTTGGCTAGTGCGGCAAGTTCAAAAAACTCCGAAGACAAATGCGACAATTCTTCGTAAAAACACTATGGAATATTTAGGGAAGGAAGTTACTACACAAACAATTCGAAATACACTCAAAAGGCATAGTTACAGAGGAAGAACTGCACGTAAGAAGCCCTTTATAAATAAAATAAACCGAGTGAAAAGGCTAAACTTCGCAAAAATGTATGTAAAACAGCCCGAATCATTTTGGAAAACAGTCATTTTTGCAGACGAGAGCAAGTTTAATCTTTTTGGGTGCGATGGAAAGGTCATAGTGTACAGAAAACCAAATACAGAGCTTGAAGAACGAAACACAGTTGCTACTGTAAAACATGGTGGAGGTGGTTTAATGGTTTGGGGGTGTATGGCGGCTTCAGGAGCGGGAAATCTTGAAATTATTAATGGAGGAATGGATCATAAGTATTACATTGACATTTTAAAGAGGAATTTAAAAGATAGTGCTGTAAAACTTGGGCTTGGTAATAACTTTCAATATTATCAAGATAATGACCCCAAACATTCTGCTTTAAATACCAAGATGTGGATGCTGTATAACTGCCCCAAAGTCATTAAAACTCCTCCTCAAAGTCCCGACTTGAACCCAATTGAACATCTTTGGGAACATCTCGAACGCAAATTGAGAACGCGCAATTTTTCGAGCAAGAGTCAAATGCAACAGGTGATAATGGAGGAATGGACTAATATAGACCAAAATATAACCGCTAAATTAGTCCAATCGATGTCAAACCGTTTAAAAGAAGTTATAAGACGCGGTGGTCGAATAACAAAGTATTAATTTTTTTAAATTATGTTATTTATTTTTTTGTTTTTTTGCAATGATGAATACTTTTTTTGTTTAATTTTTTGTGTTCAGCTGTAAAATGGCCCTTTTTGTTCCAATAAATACTATTTTTTTCTTTAAAAACAATGAAATTGTGTACATATATATCACACAAGCACTACTGCATCATTAGTTTAATATGTTTTTATTCCAATTGTCTTTTGTAGACTTATTAAAAAAAAAACATTGAATGATGAATACTTTTTTTGACCGCTGTACATGTTTTGCATAATTAAACAAAAATAAGCAATGCGACAATGTATCGTTTAAGATACATTGTGCCTATAGAGGGAACAATGATTTCTCCCATGACTTCAAACTGGCTTTATTAACCTTGGTTTTATTTGGTCTGTCCATTGGTATTGGTCCTATATAAATCATGATTTTTATCTCTCATTTTCGTTTGAAATATAGATGATGGGTGGGAAAAACGATAGTATCGATACCATCGATATTTATAATTAAAACTATTAGCGATAGTTTGCCAGCTACACCGTAAGGGGCTGGACATAGCTGATTTATTCATAACGAATGCTCAAGAAAAAATCCACAACATTTCAGTGTGTTTTCGCTTCTTCTTCTTTTATTGAAAATGAATTCCTTATTTTCATAGCTTTTCTTTAAGGACAATTAATGTTCATATATATTTGTCGCTTCTCTGGGAAAATATCTTTCGATTGAAATAACCGGTCAAAATAACCGGTTTGAGTGAGTGAACAAAACTGACTGATAACTGATATATTTCGGTTAAAAGAATAAACATATGAAACTTTTCCAAGAAAACCAATTAGGAAGGGCAAAAGTCGGACGGTGCGACTTTAGCTGTATAATACCTTACACCTCCCCTACAAGTAGAATGTGGGAGCTATATATAATTCTGAACAGAATTTGATGGACCTCGGCGGATGTTTTCCGATGGGTTATTAAACAATCCATACCAAATTTCGAGCATATATGTCCAAATTGTAATAACTACAGTTGACAAATGACAATATTATTGCCAACTACCCAAAATCTGACGAACATACATAAAGGGTGATTTTTTTGAGGTTAGGATTTTCATGCATTAGTATTTGACAGATCACGTGGGATTTCAGACATGGTGTTAAAGAGAAAGATGCTCAGTATGCTTTGACATTTCATCATGAATAGACTTACTAACGAGCAACGCTTGCAAATCATTGAATTTTATTACCAAAATCAGTGTTCGGTTCGAAATGTGTTCAAAATGTGTACGAGCAAACTTCTCAGATAATGTGGTTGTCGTCGAGGAAAGCGTTGTGCAAAATTTTGGCAAGCTTGGTCAAACAATGCGCTTGCAGTAACTCTTGGAGTGAAAATAGGGTGATATACATAAATGACAGCTATATTTAAATCTGGACCGATTCATATGAAATTCACCCGAAATCGAAAGCCATAGGAGAATCGGTTGCACCAAATTTTGTTATAATCGTTAAACAAATGACAATTTAACTGCCTTATTACTGCGAATTGGACGAACATATATACGGGAGCTATATCCAAATCTGAACCGATTTTTTTCAATTTCAATAGGGTTCGTCTCTATTTAAAGATGATCGGATGAAAATTTCGACCGTACTGGTGTCAATTTGTACACTAATTGATATGGACAGATAGACATACTAAATGGAATCAGGAAGTGATTCGAGTCGGTCGATATACTTATTAATCGGTCTAACTCTCTTCCTTTTGGGTGTTACAAACAAATGCACTAAGTGATTTTAACCTGTACAGTGGTGGTGTAGGGCATATGAGATCATTATAATAGGGTGCACCAAAGAACCCCAAATGGGAATATGAGCCAATCATGGTTATATGGGATTCAAATGAAAGGTATTTGCGTGTAGATTACGAATATGACATTGAAATATATGTCTAAGTATCTCAGGGAATAGCGGAGCGGGTATTCGAAGAGGATTTTTAATGAAATTCAAAAATCGATTCAAATTCAAAAAAATACTGCGAATCCCACAACAAATATCTCTTTTGTACAACAAATAGTTTTATAAAACTGTGTAAATGAAAATAAACATGACTAACTACATTCCTTGAAGATGTGGAAAATAATTGTGTGATGTAATGTTCTGCTGAAAATGTAATATATTAGATTTAATTTTTTCGATCTTCACCCACAAAGTACCTCCACACAACACCTCAATAAAAAATTAACTTAAAATTCTTAAGGTGCATTTGCTCAATCTTGAACTGTAATATTTCACACAAATTTGTGTTTTGTGTGCTAACAGCAAAATCAGCAGTAGTTGCCTCTACCGGGTGAATCCTTGGAAAGGTAACTGGCAGGATGTGGCATGAGGTCGTAAACACTTTTTGATTGTGACAAGAGGCAATGGTGTGTGCCAAAGTACCCGTCATTTGTATTTTGGAGACAAATTGTTTACGATTAACTGTTTAAGATTTCACAGACGACTTCGTGGTGTTACAGCTTGAAGATTATTTATGGCTCATTCGAAACGGTCGATATGAATAGGTGTCGCCGTGTGTCTTTGTTGGTTTTTCTTGACTTCTTAAGCAACTGCTTCGTATACCATGTTTGTGGCTTAGTTTTTATACCCACCCTTAGAAAGGGGTGTTTGGTAATTTCGCCATTTCATCTTATTGATGTTAGTCTTTTGGAGATTGCAAATGGGCCCAATCGGGCTGTAAATAGATAAGGTTAGGTTAGGTTGATAAGAGGGTGCGAATATTAATCCGCCCCATGCCACTATGGACATACATCTAAGCCAATAATGGGCTTGTTGTGCGCTCTTAATGCTGAAAAAGTAATCTCTAAAAAGAAAATCTAAATTAGAAATTCCGTGCTACTTACAAAATCCTTAATTGTTTTCCAAGCCACGCCCCTAAGTTGGTTCATGTCTGGTAATGTGTCCCACCAGATAAATAGATAAAGATCCCATATAAAGTTGTCCTTCGATTAGACTTCTTAAGCCACTAGAAGCCTTCATTTTTACCCGACCTGAAATTTGATTTGTGAAGTATGTTTGTATCTGCTAACGCTCAAACAAAGTATTGTCTGCATATGTAGGTCCCCATTTAAACCAATAACGCTTTTTGAGCCCATAGAAGCTTAAAATTAGGCCCTATTTTGCTACTAATTAGTTAGAACAAGTAAAAGCGTATTAAGTTCAGCCGGGCCAAATCTAATGAACCCTTCTCCAAGGATAGCATCACTTCATAGGCAAACAAAGGGTAATGCATTGCTATTGGAGTAATGTCATCTTATCTGCCATACTTGGTTTATATGTTGAAGACCATAGTAGTAGTCATTTTGCAAATTTCAGTCAAATCGGATAAGAATTGCGATTGGTGTGTCTTCATGTAATAAAATCGGTAAATCGTTTTATGTAGGAGCTATACCAAGTTATGAACCGATTTAGACCACATTTGACACATATGTTGACTTAATGGAAGATGTGCAAAATTTCCGCCAAATCAGACAAGAACTGCGCTCTCTAGGGGCTCAAGAAATGCAAATATGAGATCACTTTATATGAGAGCTATATCAGATTTTAAACCGATTTAGATCAAAAATGGAACGCATATTGGGGGTCATGGAAGAAGTCATTGTGCAAATTTTCCAGCCTTCCAAATCGGATAAGAATTGCGTGCTCTGGAGGCTAAAGAAGGAAATTCGAGAGATTGGTTTATATGGGATCTATTGTATATCAAAACATGGACCGATATGGCCAATTTACAACGTCAATCGACCTACACTAATAGGAAGTATTTTTGCACAATATCAAGCGCCCTACTCGTTCGAAAATTAGAGTGCTTTCAACAGCCTGACAGACGGACGGACATGGGTAGACTTAAAATGTCTTGACGATCAAGAACATATATACTTTATGGGGTCTTAGACCAATATTTCTATAAGTTGCAAACGGAATGACGAAGTTAGTATACCCCCATCCTATGGTGGAGGGAATAAAAATATATACTTCTAAGGTCTCCCAAACTACTAAATTTCCCATGAACATTCCATTAAGGACTTATTCTTTTATGCCGAACGGCCTGCCGCATACCTCACAAATGTAGCCAGCATGAGTGAAATTTTTTTTCACGTTCTCAACATGATTTGAACTCTGGCGTTCGGCATAATAGCACTATGGAATATGAAAGCTGATAAGCTTTCAGAAAATGTTTGAAATGACCTAGGGATTCCATGTTGGGACGAGTAGTCGACTTTTCGACTTTTCTTTGCAAAAAGCAGACTTTTCGACTTTATCAAAAAGTCGAAATTTGCAAAAAGTAGACGTTACGGATTTTTGTCAAAAATTTGCAAAATTTTCTAAAAATTTGCAAATTTTTCTTAAATGCAAAATTGGCGCATTTTTATGTCAAACCAACCCGCCTTCGTAAAGCTTATATAGCTAACATTTCTCACTATTGTAATAGTAATTAATTGCGGATTTTTTAAAAGAAAGTAAATGCATTTTTAATAAAACTTAGAATGAACTTTAATCAAATATATAATTGCTATTTTGTTCGATAACCTTTTGCCACTTAAAATTTGGTTATAATCTGAATGTAGCTCCCATATATATGTTCGTCCGATTTGGAGTAATAATGCAATAAAATGGTAATTTATTATTCGACTCTCTCGAAATTTAGCAAGAAGAATTTTCTTATATATTCTCGATATTTCTGGTGAATTTCAAAGAAATCGCTTCAGATTTAGATATAGCTCTCATATATATATATCGCCCTATTTTCACTCCTAGAGCCAATGCAAGCTCATTTATTGACCAAACTTCCCAAAACTTTGTACAACGCTTTCCTCGACGACTACCACATTATCTGAGTAGTTTGCTCGAAATTGATTCATAATAAGATATAGCTTCCATATATGTATATGTTCATCAGATTTTGGGTAATTTGCAATAATTTTGTCATTAGTCAACCGTAGTTTTTACAGTTTGGACATATTTGCTCGTTTAGATATGAATTTAAGCTTGAAATGATCTATATATCCTAGCCGACTTTCAATTAATGTTTCTCTGAATGTTAAAACCCAAGTAGAACATCACATTTTATTGCAAATATGAGTAGCGAACTTTTATTCTAAATCACTTCCTCTATAAACACCAAAAAGAAGCACAAAAATATTTCTATTCTATCCGATTTTATGTATCCAGCATTATCAAAGGCAATTTTTAAAAAATCTAGAATTTCAAATTGTGTTGTTGTCGTCACCATTAAACATGAAAAAACACCGCCTACCCCAATTCAGAGTATATCTATTCTAAATTCCAAAAATCTCTATTTGTGAAATGTATAGGAGCTGCTATAAAATATTGGTCGATTCCTCCATGGATTATACTTTCGCTAGGCCAAGAAAAAGTGACTTAAAAATTATACAAATTGGACAAAAAATGTGGATTTGGAGTAAAAATACTGAAAAATGGGGGTACATTAATATGGGACCTACACCTGAAGTTGGACCGACATGAACCATATTCTATATATTTGCATTTTATAGGCTTAAAATGTTTTATTTGAAGATCGATCTATATGGTAGCTGCATCAAAATATATAGACTAGGATGAGTATATTACTGTACTTTACTTTAAATGGTCATCAGAGAAAATGTATTCCTCTAGCCGAATAGATTCCCAAGCGCATTGATCTTCTGCGCTTCTTCGATTAGTCTAAAGTCGACTTAGGGTTCCCTAAAATGGCCACCTTGTTAATAATATAGGGTGTGCTTTTCTGGGTTATAAATGACCCCTATTTTTTGCCCTGCTAAAAGGTTATGGGCCCAGACCATAACTGAATTGGGAAACATATAGATTGTGTGCCAAACTAAATCATTGGAAATATGAAATGTGTGCAGCAATGAATTCGCTTGGAGTAATTCAGCAAATGGAGAAGCTGGTCGACTTTGAGTTTCGCCATGAAAACGCAAAAATTGAACGACATTGGATTCTGTGTTAATGACGAATGGATTGGAAGTTTGTTACTGGAAGGACTCCCTGTTGAATACCAGACAATGATAATGACTATTGGAAGCACAGATAAACCATTAACAGCGGATAGTGTAAAGATGAAGCTTTTACAGGACGTTAAATTTGAACATTCGGCCCCAAATTCTGCGTTATTTTCGAAGAAAGGAAAATTTACTGGAGGCAAGTATGTGAAAAAAATGGTCCAAACCAAGAAAAGAAAGGAAAGTCGCGATGCTCCAATTGTGATGGCATTAACCATTTTGCATCCCATTGCCCGTCAAAGCAGAAGGAAAACAAGTAAAAGTGTGCTAAGTTCGGCCGGGCCGAATCTTATATGCCCTCCACCATGGATCGCATTTGTCGAGTTCTTTTCCCGGCATCTCTTCTTAGGCAAAAAAAAGGATATAAGAAATAAAAATTTGCTCTGCGAGTAGAGCGATATTAAGATATGGTCCGGTTTGAACCACAATTAATTTATATTTATGTTGGAGACCTGTGTAAAATGTCAGCCAATTCGAATAAGAATTGCGCTGTATCGGGCTATAGACCGATTCAAACCATAATAAACACGTATGTTAATGGTCATGAGAGAATCCGTCGTACAAAATTTCAGGCAAATGCGACCCCTGGAGGCTCAAGAAATCAAGATCCCAGATCGGTTTATATGGCAGCTATATCAGGTTATGAACCGATTTGAACCATACTTGGCACAGTTGTTGGATATAATAACGAAACACGTCGTGCAAAATTTCATTCCAATCGGATAATAATTGCGCCCTCTAGAGGCTCAGGAAGTCAAGACCCAAGATAAGTTTATATGACAGCTATATCAGGTTATGGACCGATTTTAACCATACTTGCCACAGTTGTTGGATATCATAACAAAACACGTCGTGCAAAATTTCATCCCAATCGGATAAGAATTGCGCACTCTAGAGGCTCAAGAAGTCAAGACCCAAGATCGGTTTATATGGCAGCTATATCAAAACATGGACCGATATGGCCCATTTACAATACCAACTGACCTACACTAATAAGAAGTATTTATGCAAAATTTCAAGCGGCTAGCTTTACTCCTTCGGAAGTGAGCGTGCTTTCGACAGACAGACGGACGGACAGACATGGCTAGATCGACATAAAATTTCACGACGATCAAGAATATATAAACTTTATGGGGTCTAAGACGAATATTTCGAGTAGTTACAATTGGAATGACGAAATTAGTATACCCCCCATCTTATGGTGGAGGGTATAATAAGTCAACAAATAAATATAGTATAATGTTCGCAGCTTTCAGAGTGGAATCATCAACCGAGGAGTGGTATATCGTGTTGTCACATGACAACACGACGAGAACATTTGAACAATTTTTGTGAATATTCTAGTTAAATTAAAGCCTTTTGTCTACAAAGAAGATTGTAGATCATCGAAATAGTGTAGTATTCGATAGATCTGGATTCCGTATTATATATTCTTTCAAACTAAAAGCTCGTATATAGTGTATATCCTGTATATCATGCGCAAAAGGTATACAACATCGTTTCAGTTTCCCGTCAGAAGGTTCCAGAGTATCAAAAGTTTTAGATATTATTCACTCTGACGTATGTGTCCCTATGAAAGTGAAGTCTATGGGTGGAATTCTTTATTTTGTGACTTTCGTAAATGATTTTACGGGAAGGTAAGGGTACATTGCATAAAAAGCAAAGACGAAGTTGTGGATCGTTTTCTTGAATATAAAGCCGAGGTGGAAAATCAAACAGAGAAGTCAATCAAAATTTTAAGAACTGGCAACGGTAAGGAATACGTGAATAAGAAACTGGCTGCTGAGTTAAGAAAAAGTGGAGTAATTCATCAGACTACGATTTCATAAACCCCAGACCAGAACGGTCTTGCTGAGAGGATGAACCGGAATTTGATGGAAAAAGCTCGGACAATGTTGTATGAAGCAGGTATGCCGAAATCTTTCTGGGCGGAAACAGTGAATTGTGCAAGCCATATCATAAACCGATCACCATACAAAATGTTACAAAAGACTCCGGAAGAAATGTGATCTGAACACAAGCCTAACGTAAGTTATTTTAAAATATTTGGATGTACAGCCATGTGTCATATCCCTAAACAAAAACGTCGTAAACTTGATGCAAAATCGGAAAAATGTGTATTTGTCGGCTACTCTAGTACGTCAAAAGGATATCGTTTTTACAGTTTTAATCGAAAACAAGTTTATGTATGCCGAGACGTTATATTTCACGAGACCGATTTTCATTACAAAAACAAAGATAACAAAATCCAAAGCAATGGTGAAATTCCCCTATACACGATTCAAGTGGGGGTACAACCTGGTTATATCCGTGATAATCAAAGCGATTTTGGGTCATGCTCATCAATCCTAGTTCAAAGCGAACATATTGATGATGTTCCTGCAGCAATTGGTTATGTACATAATCAAGACGTTTCATCGGTTCCACGCAGAAGTGAAAGACTCGCAGCGAAAAACAAAGCTCTAACCGTCAAACAAGAATGTAGCGCAATCAAGCCAATAAGCCTTGAAGATGCCATGAACAGCTCTGAGAAGCTGAAATGGATTTACGCGAAGAAAAGCGAGATAAAATCTCTTGAAGAGAACAATACATGGAAATTAGTAGAAAAGCCGCCTGGAGTGAATGTCATCAAACCAAATGGGTTTTCACAAAGAAAAAGGAGCCAGGTAACAATATTCAATATAAAGCCAAATTAGTAGCAAAGGGCTACACACAGAAAAGGGGAATTGACTACGACGAAACATATTCGCCTGAAGAGGATATCTATGTTGAAAAACCTGAAAGTATTCCAATTAAGAGTGATGATGATCATCTTTTAAAGCTGAATAAAGTAGTATATGGTCTTAACCAGTCGAGCTTAGTTTGGAATACGAAATTGGATAAAGTTCTTATCAAAATAGGACTGATTAGATCCAAAGTAGATACTTGCATTTACATGCACAGAGATGGATCAAATATGACGTTTTTGGCCATATATGTCGATGACATATTACTATTCAGCAATGAGACATCATATCGAAAAAAATAAAAGCTCAATTAATGCAGGATTTCAAAATGAAGTTTTTGGAGAAGCAAAGCAATGCCTAAGAATTCGAATTTCACGAAAAGATGACAAAATTTATTTGGACCGGGAAGAATACATAGACGAAAAGTTGAAGAAATTTAATATGGACAACTGCAATCCTGTATCAACGCCAATTGATGTGAATGTCAAACTTTGAAAGGATATGTCTCCCAAAACAAGAGAAATTTCAAGAAATTTCAAAAATTCCCTATCAACAAGGAATTGGAAGTCTACTGTTTGCTTCGCAGTGCACTAGACCAGACATATGCCAAGCTGTTATAAGCTCAGTACTTTTAACAATTGTCCTGGAATGCAGTAAATCGAATTTTCAGATACCTGAAGGGAACAAAGGACGCCAAATTAACATTCTCTAAAAGTGTAAATGAAAATATAATTGCATATTCTGATTCCGACTGGGCTAGCGATTCCGATGAAAGGCGTTCAGTTACGGGTTATGTAAATATTCTTCAAGGTGATCCTATATCTTGGGTTTCCAAAAATCAAACAACAATAGCATTATCGTCTACAGAAGCCGAATACATGTCACTCTCTGCCACAGTTTAGGAGATTGTATGGCTAAGAAAGTTTGAAGCAGAACTCAACCCAAAACTCAATGAAAAGCCAACAACAATCTATTGCGACAATCAAAGTGCAATGCATTTGGCATCAACCAGCAAATATTTAGCAAGATCGTTTGAAGCAGAACTCAACCCAAAACTCAATGAAAAGCCAACAACAATCTATTGCGACAATCAAAGTGCAATGCATTTGGCATCAACCAGCAAATATTTAGCAAGATCGAAACATATTGATGTTCGCCATCATTTTATACGCCATCAAAAGAGAGAGTCAAATGTTAATAAATTTGTTGGAGTTACAACTCAACTCATGATTGCAGACAATTTAACCAAAGCCGTTCCTACTGATGATTGTATATACCTGTGAAATGGAGGGACACAGAGGTCCTTTTCATTTCAAAAGCAGGAAAATCATACCATGCGAAGGCGAAAGATTTTCGTCCTATTAGTCTGTCATCCTTCATGTTGAAGACTCTTGAGAGGTTGATAGAATCTTATCTTAGGGCAAAGATCCCTAGAGATCGTCTGTCTCGGAGACAGCATGCATATAGTAGTCCTAGTCCGCCCTAGTCGCATACATAGTCCTCCCTAGTCGCCCACATAGTTTCCAGAGATCAACACAACCGTAAGAAAGTTTATTAATATCTTACTTACTGAAAGATGCATTATGGTAGCATTGGGATCTGTAGATCTAAAGATGGGTCAGCAGAGCAACACCTGAAGGAGGTACACTGTATCGTCTAGTCTGGAATACTGCCATTAACAATATATATATTATTGTCTCTGGAAGAAAAAATTGGTCGTGTATGCTGATGACGTGGCAGCGACTCCGGAGATCCGGAGATGTAGACGGAGTCGAGCAATTTTCCTGGGTTTGAAGTCGGAATCTAGTAAAAATTGCTGGATTCCGCATGCCTGGTTGGAACACATTCTTATTTTTATACCCTCCACCATAGGATGGGGGTATACTAATTTCGTCATTCTGTTTGTAACTACTCGAATGAGACCCCATAAAGTATATATATTCTTGACCGTCGCGACATTTTATGCCGATCTAGCCATGTCCGTTCGTCTGTCCGTCCGTCCGTCTGTCTGTCGAAAGTACGCTAACATCCGAAGGAGTATAGCTAGCCGCTTGCAATTTTGCACAAATACTTTTTATTAGTGTAGGTCGGTTGGTATTGTAAATGGTCCATATCGGTCCATGTTTTGATATAGCTGCCATATAAACCGATCATGGGTATTGACTTCTTGAGCCTCTAATGTGAGCAATTATTATCCGATTGGAATGAAATTTCGAACGACGTGTTTTGCTATGATATCCAACAAGTGTGCCAAGTATGGTTCAAATCGGTTCATAACCTGATATAGCTGTCATATAAACCGATCTTGGGTCTTGACTTCTTGAGTCTCTAGAGGGCGCAATTCTCATTCGATTTGAATGAATTTTTGCACGAAGTATTGTATTTTGTTATGATATCCAACAACTGTGCCAAGTATGGTTCAAATCGGTTTATAACCTGATATAGCTGTCATATAAAAACATCTGTGGACTTGACTTCTTGAGTGTCTAGAGGGCGCAATTTCTACCCGATTTGCCTGAAATTTTGCATGACTTATATAATTTTTACTTTCAACCACTGTGTCAAATAAGGTTCAAATCGGTTCATAACCTGATATAGCTGTCAAATAAACCGATCTGGGATCTTGATTTCTTAAGCCTATAGAGGTCACAATTATTATCCGATTTGCCTGAAATTTTGTACGACGGATTCTCTCATGACCATCAACATACGTATTTACTATGGTCTGAATCGGTCAATAGCCCGATACAGCTCCCATATCAATCGGTCTCTCTATTTTATTTCTTGAGCCCCCTAAGGACGCAATTCTTATTCGAATTGGCTGACGCTTTACACAGGTCTCCAACATATAATATAATTGTGGTCCAAAGCGGACCATACCTTGATATCGCTCGAATAGCAGAGCAAATCTTTTCTTATATCCTTTTTTGCCTAAAAAGAGATGCCGGGAAAAAAACTCGACAAATGCGATCCATGGTGGAGGGTATATAAGATTCGGCCCGGCAGAACTTAGCACGCTTTTACATGTTTTTATACCCTCCACCATAAGATGGGGGTATACTAATTTCGTCATTCTGTTTGTAACTACTTGAAATATTAGTCGAAGACCCCATAAAGTATATATATTCTTGATCGTCGCGACATTTTATGTCGATCTAGCCATGTCCGTCCATCTGTCCGTCCGTCCGTCTATCCGTCCGTCCGTCCGTCTGTCCGTCCGTCCGTCCGTCCGTCCGTCTGTCCGTCCGTCCGTCTGTCCGTCCGTCCGTCTGTCCGTCCGTCCGTCTGTCCGTCCGTCCGTCTGTCCGTCCGTCCGTCTGTCCGTCCGTCCGTCTGTCCGTCCGTCCGTCTGTCAGTCCGTCCGTCTGTCCGTCCGTCCGTCCGTCCGTCTGTCCGTCCGTCCGTCTGTCCGTCCGTCCGTCTGTCTGTCGAAGGCACGCTAACTACCGAAGGAGTAAAGCTAGCCGCTTGAAATTTTGCACAAATATTTCTTATTAGTGTAGGTCGGTTGGTATTGTAAATGGGCCATATCGGTCCATGTTTTGATATAGCTGCCATATAAACCGATCTTGGGTCTTGACTTCTTGAGCCTCTAGAGTGCGCAATTCTTACCCGATTGGAATAAAATTTTGCACAACCTTTTTTGTTTTGATATCCAACAACTGTGACAATTATGGTTTTAATAGGCCTATAATCTGATATAGCTGCCATATAAACCGATCTTGAGTCTTGACTTCTTGAGCCTCTAGAGGGCGCAATACTAATCCGATCGGAATTTTGCACGACGTGTTTTGTTGTGATACCCATCAACTGTGCGAAGTATGGTTCAAATCGGTCCATAACCTGATATAAATGCCATATAAACCGATCTTGGGTCTTGACTTCTTGAGCCTCTAGAGTGCGCAATTCTTATCCGATTAGAATGAAATTTTGCACCACGTGTTTTGTTATGATATACAACAACTGTGCCAAGTATGGTTCAAATCGGTCCATAACCTGATGTAGCTGCCATATAAACCGATCTTGGGTCTTGACTTCTTGGGCCTCTAGAGAGCGCAATTATTATCCGATTTACCTGAAATTTTGTACTACGGATCCTCTCATGACAATCAACATTCGTGTTTATTATGGTCTAAATCAGTCCATAGTCTGATACAGCTCCCATATAAATCGATCTCTCTATTTTACTTCTTGAGCCCCCAGAGGGCGCAATTCTTATTCGAATTGGCTAACATTTTACACAGGACTCCAACATATAATTTAATTGTGGTGCTAACCGCACCATATCTTGATATCGCTCTAACAGCCGAGCAAATCTTTTCTTATATCCTTTTTTTGCCTAAGAAGAGATGCCGGGAAAAGAACTTGACAAATGCGCTCTATGGTGGAGGGTATATAAGATTCGGCCCGGCCGAATTTAGCACGCTTTTACTTGTTTTGCCTAAGAAGAGATGCCGGGAAAAGAACTCGACAAATGCGATCAATGGTGGAGGGTATATAAGATTCGGCCCGGCCGAACTTAGCACGCTTTTACTTGTTTTAATTTAGATTTGCTACCACTAATGCATTGAAACATCTCAATGGCTAAGTCTACCTCACATGGACAATTTTAATCTTGTGTTAGAAACTGGATTTTAAATTTAATTTGTGTTATCAATTTACTGATAGCCATTTCAGAATCCCAAGTAATGTTAAAAGAATTACTAATCAGCAAAATAGCAACTATTTTGTAAGTAATTGAGTGACATACACATCTTAAAATTCTACTAAAGTTTATCATTAAATTATAAATACATATAAATATTTAACAAATACAATATTAATAGCCACTTTCAGTTAATCCTTGTTTGTCCATTTTAAATCGAACAATAACCATGAGAATTGATTGGTTAGTTCAAGGGCCAGGTACATGTCAATTCAACGTCAAAGTCCCCAACTCAACCTCGAAGGAGGCATTAAACAATATCACCATATTTTATCTACAAACAAAACACAGTTTTTATGTGTTGTGCATATGAATATAAATAAGCCCGATTGTCAGTTTATCTATCAGCAGCGGTTTTGTAACTCGGCCTGTATTTCTGCAGCATTTGGTCCTATGCAAAAGAAAACCAATTAAAACCAACTAACACTCATTGCTAAAACGGAGGAGACAGCTGAAAAAGAATAAATGGTAGAATATTGCTGATTGCTAAATGAAAAACCCTGAATAGGTACAAAAGCCCACATAAATGATCCGGGTTTTCAAATCCAACCCCCAGTTAGTCAGTCAGCCGTAGTATTTATGCTAAACAAATGTATACAAATCATGAGCGAGTACCACTTTTTCACATTTATATCTATGGTTATATCTGCATCTGCAACACAATCTTGAAGCTTTGTATACAGTTTTTACCCCAGGTCTTTTCTCATCCTCAAAGTTCATCTTCTTTTTTGCTCTGATGAAAGAAGGACGGATATGTAAAAACGTACATATGTATACATGACATTCTAAAGAACAGTGGTATTAACTTACAAAAGTAAAATCTCAATATGAATAATCTTTACAGAAACAGTTATTCAACTGATTTGACTTTAACCAAATTAAGACTTTAGCCCTAGTTAAGGTTTACTGGTTAATGAATACAAATACATGACAATGTTTAATTAAAAATGTCGCTTATTTCAGAATTTTCGAGTTGAAGTTAAATTTTTTTTCTGTGGCTTACCACTATTGGATAGAATCGAAAAAAAATTAAAACATCTGCCATTGGAGAGGTGCTGAGGTGTTAGCGAGAATATGTGAAAAATTTTTAAGGCCTCAGGTAGTCCGGGAGCCTCTTGACAGCCCCCACGACATTTAAAAAACATATTCGGGCTGCAAAATCTTCACTTGTAAAACGATTCCAAAAATTCTGTTGATTGTGATTAAAAATCACTACAAGAAAAGTTAACTTGAGGTCCACTATCTGTTCTGGTCTCAGGGATTTATGTCTGTAATTATACCCTCCACCATAGGATGGGGGGTATACTAATTTCGTCATTCTGTTTGTAACTACTCGAAATATTCGTCTGAGACCCCATAAAGTATATATATTCTTGATCGTCGCGACATTTTATGTCGATCTAGCCATGTCCGTCCATCTGTCCGTCCGTCCGTCTGTCCGTCCGTCCGTCTGTCCGTCCGTCCGTCTGTCCGTCTGTCTGTCGAAAGCACGCTAACTTCCGAAGGAGTAAAGCTAGCCGCTTGAAATTTTGCACAAATACTTCTTATTAGTGTAGGTCGGTTGGTATTGTAAATGGGCCATATCGGTCCATGTTTTGATATAGCTGCCATATAAACCGATCTTGGGTCTTGACTTCTTGAGCCTCTAGAGGGCGCAATTGTGCCAAGGGTGCCAAGTGTGGTTCAATTCGGTTCATAACCTGATGTAGCTGTCATATAAAGAGATCTGGGGACTTGACTTCTAGAGCCTCTAGAAGGCGCAATTCCTATCCGATTTCATTATTCATGAAGTATTTTACTCTTACTTTCAACAATTGTGTCAAATAAGGTTCAAATCGGTTCGTAACCTGATATAGCTGCCATATAAACCGATCCGGGATCTTGACTTCTTGAGCCTCTAGAGTGCGCAATTCGTATCCGATTGGAATGGAATTTTGCACGACATGTTTTTTCTTATAATATCCAACAACTGTGGCAAGTATGGTTCAATTCGGTTCATAACCTGATATAGCTACCATATAAATCGATCTTGGGTCTTGACTTCTTGAGCCTCTAGAGGTCGCAATTATTATCCGATTTTCCTGAAACGACGATTTCTCTCATGACCATCAACATACGTGTTTATTATGATCTGAATCGGTCTATATCCCGATACAGCTCCCATATAAATCGATCTCTCTATTTTACTTCTTCAGCCCCCAATGGGCGGAATTCTTATTCGAATTGGCTGACATTTTACACAGGTCTCCAACATATAATTTAATTGTTGTCCAAACCGGACCATATCTTGATATCCTTTTTTGCCTAAGAAGAGATGCCCGGAAAGGAACTCGACAAATGCGATCCATGGTGGAGGGTATGTAAGATTCGGCCCGGCCGAACTTAGCACGCTTTTACTTGTTTTATTTTGATTTGTAAAGAAGACATTCTGAAGATGTGTTTAAAGTGCAACACATGTCTACTTGACAGCAAAAAAATTAAAGTTTTTATCAAAAAATTTAAAAATTGTTCCGAGTTTTCAAAGCCTGGACCTAACATTTGGGCTTATCTTCTTTATACCCTTAACCATAGGAGGGAGGTATACAAATTTCGTAGTTCCCTTTGTTACATATCGAAATATTGATCTCAGACCCAATAAAGTACATATACGAGGGTTGCCTTTTATATTTCAGGATTAGAGAACACAAACACAAATATTAATCATCGATTTTCGCTTTACTGTTTTTTAAAATATTTCCCATTAGATCTATACACTTTTGCATGCATTTGAACCAATTGTCGAAGCACTTTTGCCACTCTGATTGATTTATCTCCAATACATGCATTCTGAACGCATCAACCGTTCTTCAGGTTCGAAAAACGTTGACATCTCATTTTGTTTTTTATGTACGGGAATGCAAAGAAGGCATTCGGTGCCAAGTCAGGACTATATGGCGGATGACTAAAAAGATGTATGTTTTGAGTGCTTAAAATTGTAGTTGGTTGGTATTTTTGGGCATTAATTTTGACCAATGGGCACGAGCTTTTTTGAGCGATTGACAAATTGTGTGGGATCCAAAGCGGACAAATTTTTTTGATGTTCATGCAATATTGAATGTATGGTGGTCCCACTAATGCCTAAGGTTTTCTCAAATGATTTTGGACAACCTACACGAAGTTCGACTTGGAGTGAACTACGACTTCGGTTGAATTCACCTTACCATCGATAAACACTGGTCCTTAGTGGTGCTTCATCGCCAAAAATTTAAATAGTTCATTGATGCACTGTTGTTGAGTTAATCCAAGTCGGAAGTTGTAAAAAATAATCCCACGAAAGTGTTTATGATTCAATTCCATTTTTTGGGCGAGATGAATTTTATTGTTAACAACACAAATAGCGCTCGTATGTCAAAACGTTCTGAGTACGTATAACCTCAAAAATGTCAAGCTTTACGATAGAGCTGTCGGGTTGTCCAATCCCGAAATATAAATTCTAAGTCGATTTAGCCATGTATGTACGTCGAAAGCACCCTTTTTTCGAAGGTATAAAGGTAGGCGCTTAATATTTTGTACAATTACTTCTTATCAGCGTATGTCAGTCAGTTGAGCTTTTAAATGGGCAATATCGGTCCATGTGTTGATATATCTGCCATATAATCCGATCTCGGTTTTTGACTTCTTGAGCCTCTGGAGTGCTCAATTATTTTCTGATTTGTCTGAAATTTTGCATGAAATGTATTGTTGTGACATCCAACAACTTCTCCAAGTATGGTGTAAATCGATCCATAACCGATAGCACCCATATAAACCGATTTCCCGATTGGAATTCTTTAGCTTGTAGGGAGAACAGTTGTTAGTCGAGGTAGCTGAATTGTGTGAATTGGTTAGTTTGTTCACTATAGACTCAAAAAAGGCTGAACCGGTTTTTATGAAATGTTCACAGATGGTAGTGTTTGAGCCCCCGCTAAAAATAGGGTACTACATTTTTTGACATCCGAAGGGGGGCGGACCCTCTCACATACCACAATATTCAAAACCCTCAGACCTCGGAGATGCGTGTACCGATTTTAGCGAAATTATGTATGCTACCTTATGGTACCCTGGGGGATGCCCCATCCCAAAACCCACCAGGACGGACATGTTTCTCGATTGGGACAATATGGGTATCAAATGAAAGGTATTTAGGAGTAGAGAACGAATTTGGTCAAAAAAATTTCGCCAAAGTGCTCAGGGGGGTCCCTACCCCCAAAATACCCCTTAATACGACTCTTTCACCGCTTTGGGCAATATGGGAATTAAATGAAAGGTATTTAAAAGTTGAGTACAAATCTGACAAAAGATTAATTCTTTGGTGTCTCAGGGACCTCCCCACCCCTTAAAACCCCCCGCGCACGGACATGTTTGCCGATTGGGACAATACGCGTATCAAACGAAAGGTATTTAAGAGTAGAGTACAAACTTGGTACACAAATCTCTCCTAAAATCGGCAAAAACGATTTTCTCGAAATTTTCGCATATTGTGTAGGTTGGTCTGGAAGGAAACGTAGGCTATATAACTTTTCGGTATCGGAAGGGGGACGGACTCTCCCCCTTATGCCAAAAACTCAACTCAAACTCAAAAGTGGATCGATCGGGACGATATTGGTATCAAACGAAAGGTATTGTAGAGTAGAATACGAATATAGTATTAAAATTTGAGTCTAAATACCCATCGGGCTGCCCAACCCCAAAACTCCCCCAAACAGGCATATTGGACGTTCATTTCAATATGGGGCTCAAATGAAAGGTATTCGGGAGTAGATTTCGAATCTGGCATACAAAATCAGATGGAAATATAGGGGGTCACGCCACCCCTCAAAAACGCCATTAGACCCATTATGATTATGTGATACTAGGCTTAACTGATTTTTTTTAATTTTCATAGATTTTGTACGTTTGTCTGCAGGGAAACATAGCCTATATAATTTTTAGATATCGGGCGGACCCTCCCCCTAACCCCAAAAACGCCTCCCATATCCGAAAGTGGTCCAATGGGCACAATAAGGGTGTCAAATGAAGGGTATTGATCAGGAAACGAATATGGTATTAAAATTTGGGTCCAAGGAACAAGCGGGCCCCCACTAACCCCAAAACTCCTCTAAACAGATATATTCAAAGTTCATGTCAATATAGGAATCAAATGAAATGTATTTGGCAGTAAATTACAAAAATGGCATAAAACATTAGGTCCAAGTAAACGGAGGTCGCCCACCTCCAAATACCCCCAAATGGACATATTAACCGACCATGGCTATATGGGACTCAAATGGAAGGTAGGAGTAGATTACGAATATGACATAAAAAATTTGCGTTGAAATCTATGTGACGCTTTTCCCCCTAAAGATACGTCAAATGGTTATGACAATATGGGATTCAAATGAAAGGTATTTGAGAGAAGGAAACGAATTTGATATCCAATTTTAGAGCCAAGTGTTTTAGGGTTCGCCCTAATGCACCCCCTAAACTGAACTTCTTTTCCGTTGGGAATAAAGAACGAATTTGATATCTATTTTCAGTGCAAAGTGCCGGTGGCCGCCCCAACCCCAAAACACCCTCCAATCAGTTTATATGTACCGACCATGGCAAAATGGGGCTCAAATTAAAGGGAATTGGAAGTACACCATGAATTTGATATCCATATTTGTGTTGAAATGTCCGAGGTGCCATGTGTCAAAATGTCTGAGGTGCCAACATTACCCTAAAGAAGAACATTACCATCAGGAACCGACGTATTTTGTTATCATATCCAATAACTGTGCCAAGTATGGTTGAAATCGGTCCATAACCTGATATAGCTGTCATATAAACCGATCTTGCATCGTGACTGCATGAGCCTCTAGAGGGCGCAATTCTTATCTGATTTGAATGAATTTTGGCACGACGAGTTTTGTTATGACATCCAACAACTGTGGCAAGTATGGTTAAAATCGGTCCATAACCTGATATAGCTGTCATATAAACCGATCTTGCGTCGTGACTGCTTGAGCCTCTAGAGGGCCCAATTCTTGTCCGATTTGAATGAATTTTGGCACGACGTGTTTTGTTATGATATCCAACAACTGTGGCAAGTATGGTTCAAATCGGTTCATAACCTGATATATCTGTCGTATAAACCGATCTTGGGTCTTGACTTCTTGAGCCTCTAGAGGTCGCAATTATTATCCGATTTGGCTGAAATTTTGTACGACGGATTCTCTCATGACCATCAACATACGTGTTTATTATGGTCTGAATCGGTCTATAGCCCAATGCAGCTCCCATATAAATCGATCTATCTATTTAACTTCTTGAGCCCCCAAAGGGCGCAATTCTTATTCGAATTGGCTGACATTTTACACAGGTCTCCAGCATATAATTCATTTGTGGTCCAAACCGGACCATATCTTGATATCGCTCTAATAGCAGAGAAAATCTGTTCGTATACCCTGTTTTGCCTAAGAAGAGATGCCGGGAAAAAAACTCGACATATGCGATCCATGGTGGAGGGTATATAAGATTCGGCCCGGGCGAACTTTGCACGCTTTTACTTGTTACTTTTTATATCCTACACCACTACTGTGGTACAGGGTATTGTAACTTAGTGCATTTGTTTGTAACACCCAAAATGAAGAGTGATAGAACCATTGATAAGTACACCGATCGATCCAGAATCACTTTCTGATTTTATTTAGCTATGTTCGTCTGTCCGTCCGTCTGTCTGTCCATGTTAATTTGTGTACAAACTACAAGTCGCAATTTTCATCCGATCGTCTTAAAATTTGGCACAGGCATGTTTTTCGGCCTAGTGACGAAGCCTATATCCAGATTTGGATATAGCAATAAAATGGTCGTTTGTTAACCGATTCTCTCGAAATTTGGCAGGAAGGATTTTTTTATGACTCTCGAGATTATTGGTGAATTTCGTAGCAATCGCTTTAGATTTAGACATAGCTCTTATATGTAGCCCGATTATCACTCCTAGAGCCATTGCAAGCACATTAATTGATCAATCTTTCTAAATTTTTGTACAACGCCTTCCTCAACGAATACCAAAATATATTTGAGAAGTTTGCTTGAAATCGGTTCAGATTTATATATAGCTCCCATATATATGTTCATCCGATTTGCAGTTATAATGAAATAAAATGGTCACTTGTTAACCCATTCCATCGAAATTTGGAGGGACGGATTTTCTTATGACTCTCGACATTACTGGTGAATTTCATAGAAATCGGTTCAGATTTAGATATAGCTCCCATTTATATTTTCAGCTGGACAAAATGAAACAACCAAATAAAGCAAAAACAGATAAAATAAATAAAATTTTTGAAATGTGGCGACCATTTAGTGACTTGGCCCTGAAAATATATATCAGATTCGTGTTCTACTCTAAAATTCCTCTTATTTGAGCCACATATTGCAATGGTCTGCAAATACGACCTACAGGGACGAATATTGATATCAAATTCGTCCTTTACTCTCAAAGGCCTTTCATTTGATGGTCGTAAATTTTTCCTTTTTTATACCCTCCACCATAAGATGGGGGGTATACTAATTTCGTCATTCTGATTGTAACTACTCGAAATATTCGTCTGAGACCCCATAAAGTATATATATTCTTGATCGTCGTGAAATTTTATGTCGATCTAGCCATGTCCGTCCGTCTGTCTGTCCGTCCGTCCGTCCGTCCGTCCGTCCGTCCGTCTGTCTGTCGAAAGCACGCTAACTTCCGAAGGAGTAAAGCTAGCCGCTTGAAATTTTGCACAAATACTTCTTATTAGTGTAGGTCGGTTGGTATTGTAAATGGGCCATATCGGTCTATGTTTTGATATAGCTGCCATATAAACCGATCTTGGGTCTTGATTTCTTGAGCCTATAGAGTGCGCAATTCTTATCCGATTGGAATGAAATTTTGCATGACGTGTTTTGTTATGAAATCCAACAACTGTGCCAAGTATGGATCAAATCAGTTCATAACCTGATATAGCTGTCATATAAACAGATCTGGGGACTTGACTTCTTGAGCCTCTAGAGGGCGCAATTCTTATTCAATTTGAATGAATTTTGGCACGTAGTATTTTGTTATGATATCCAACAACTGTGCCAAATATGGTTCAAATCGGTTTATAACCTGATATAGCTGTCATATAAACAGATCTGGGGACTTGACTTCTTGAGCTTCTAGAGAGTGCAATTCCTATCCGATTTGCTGAAATTTCGCAAGACGTTTTTTTATTGTTACTTTCAACAACTATGTCAAATAAAGTACAAGTCGGTTTATAACCTGATATAGCTGCCATATAAACCGATCTGGGATCTTGACTTCTTGAGCCTCTAGAGGTCGCAATTATTATCCGATTTGCCTAAAATTTTGTGCGACGGATTCTCTCATGACCATTAACATACGTGTTTATTATGGTCTGAATCGGTCTATAGCCCGATACAGCTCCCATATAAATCGATCTCTCTATTTTACTTCTTGAGCCCACATAGGGCGCAATTCTTATTCGAATTGGCTGACATTTTACACAGGTCTCCAACATAATATAATTTAATTGTGGTCCAAACGGGATCATATCTTGATATCGGTCTAATAGCAGAGCAAATCTTTTCTTATATCCTTTTTTTTTGCCTAAGAAGAGATGCCGGGAAAAGAACTCGACAAATGCGATCCATGGTGGAGGGTATATAAGATTTCGCCCGGCCGAACTTAGCACGCTTTTACTTGTTGGGGTTTGTTTTGTTCCCACAATGGATATCAGATTCGTATTCTACACTCAAATAACTTTTATTTGAGCCCCATATTGCCATTGTCCATAATCAATTCCTGGTTGGAGAATGTTTTGGAAAAGGGAGGACCCCAAGAAACTTGGTCCGACATTTGGATAACAGATTCGTATTTTACTCGTAAATACTATATATATCTGGTTGGTTTTGGGGGTTGTACCCTAGGTACCCCATCCTAAATTTGAATACCAAATCGTTTATATTACCTCAAAATATTGATCTGCGACTCCATAAAGTATATATTGGGTTGCCCAAAAAGTAATTGCGGATTTTTCATATAGTCGGCGTTGACAAATTTTTTCAGTGCTTGTGACTCTGTAATTGCATTCTTTCTTTTGTCAGTTATCAGCTGTTACTTTTAGCTTGCTTAAGAAAAAAAGTGTAAAAAAGTATATTTGATTAAAGTTCATAATAAGTTTTATTAAAAATGCATTTACTTTCTTTTAAAAAATCAGCAATTACTTTTTGGGCAACCCCAAATATTCTTGATCGTCTCGATATTCAGGTCTAGCCATGTCCGTCCGTCCTTATGGGTTTCCATTATGACTAGAGAGCGGATTCTATGCAACAGAATATTTTGAACGGAAGTCCCGATTACACACAAATGATTTTTGAACTAAAATCATTGGTTTTAGTCTACTTAGGTTTGCATATCCCTATGCTTAAACAATATGCAAATGTGCTAAAAATATGCAAGTTACTTGTTCTCAAAAGCATTATAGAACTCAAAGTTTAAATCAAACTAGCTTAAAATTTGATCAAATAACCAGTATACATGCCTCTCACAATGGAAGCAACAATAGCCTTCATAAGTTTCTGATATCGGAAGGGGGACAGAACCTCCCACTACCCAAAAAAAAACACCCAAAATCAAAATTGAACCGATGGGACAATGTTGGTCTCAATGAAAAATATTTGGGTGTGTAATACGAAACTTATAACAAAATTTTGGGTCAAGACCCAAGGAGGCTGCTCCCACACAACCCCCTCCCCGCACAAACTGGTATCGAAACCGATTTGGAAAGTTTTAATTCAGGTTTTTGGGATTGGAATACAAACCTGATATCAATTTTCGCTCCAAGTCTTAGGAGGGCTGCCCTATCCAAAAAACGTAGGTAGTTCGTAGTCTCGCAAGCGCGTCTATTGCAAATGGTGGTTTTAATTACAATTTTCGTCCTTAAAGTTGCCTAAATTTTCTACGTGGCATAAAACAATTTGGAAATCCAAATATTAATCAATTTGCTCACAAGTTATCAGTGTGTCCCTCATTCTATACGCTTTCTTTCTCTTGTTTAGATTAACAGCAGCCGTTTCCTGTCGACCTGTCGCCGTCTCATCATCATAGCTTTATGGTTTTGTTGAAGAGCTCTCTTAGATTTAAGTAATCTTTTCAGAAAATTGCATCAATGCCTGCCGGCGCAATACAATTGAAATGCGATATGTGCGGTGGTGTGCAAGTTTGCATGCGTGTTTCTGTGTGTCGTACTCTTTCATATGCAGAGTCTTAAATGTTGGTCCCCTCTCTTTCTATGATTATTCATATATGGTTTTCCATCCATTTTGCTCACACAAGAAATGCATTTTTGTTTGTTTGTTTGCTAGCCTATCAGTCAGATTTTTTGTTTCAACTGTTTGACGTTGCTTCTCACTGCAATGTTTCTTGAATAAATGAGTGGTTGGATGGATGGATGGCTGCATGACTGACTGAGTGCTAAAGTGCGAGTATGAGAGTTGAAGCTATCTGTGTTATAACCGCTTCGTCCAAGTGCTTCGTTGTCATTGAAGACAGACTATTTATGAGTTGAATAGGCAATAGTTACATTAAGAGATCTCTGATAAATAAAGATTTTTTAGCGTTCGTATGAGGGCTTGTTGATGCGCCGCTATCTTTCGAAGTAAATATTTGGACTATTTACAAACTGAATGAGAAATGATGTCTAAATATTATGTCTATTAAGCGAAATACAAGTGCATCAGGGAAGTAGCCCGTAGTATTTTTGTAATCAAAGTACAGGTACCATCAAACTGATATTTAGAACACATGTTGTCATTGGCCAAGGGACGAAGCCTATTGAAGTTGGTTCAGCTTGCAAACTTACAGCTATGCGTTGGATTTAAAAAAATTTCTATATATGTACTATGCACAATTTAGCATATGGAATTCCCTTATGACTAGATATGGGAGATGGTTAAATACCCAAAGGTATTTAGCCGGTAAATAAAGTAAATACCCGAGTATTTACTCATATGTACCCAAAAGCTGGGTATTTATAATTTTGCATATATCTTGGCAATATATGTTCCGTGCGGACTTTCCATGCTACTCTCCCATCGGACCCCTCCCCAGATGGACTCATCTCATCTCATATGATTGGTACCGCAGAAATAAAACGTGCGGGACGAACTAAAAACAAGTAAAAAGGCGTTAAGTTCGGCCGGGCCGAACTTTGGATACCCACCACCTCGGGTATATATGTAAACCACCTTTCAACAAAATCATATGAAAGTTGCATTTCTTATGTCCCGTAGCAGTTATATCGAAATATGAGCCGATTTGGACCAAATACTAATAAGTACAAGCCATTGTTCAATTGTGTATAGCAAACTATTGGTCTTTTTAGTAGCTATATCTAAAAATAAACCGATCTGAACCATAAGTCAATGTGTCACATTTCAGTTAAATCGGATTATAAATGCGCCGTTTTTGGGCCAAGACTTTAAATCGAGATATCGGTCTATGTGGCAGCTATATGCAAATTTTGATAGATCTAGATAGATAGGCCTAGCGCAAATCACTGTTCCAAACTTCGGCAAAATTGGACAATAAATGAGCCTTTTATAGGCCCAAAACCTAAAACCCAGAGATCGGTCTATATGGCAGCTATATCCAAATCTTGACCGATCTGTGACATAATGCAGAAGTATATCAAGGTGCTTAACTTAACTCACCGTTCCAAATTTCGGCGACTTCGGACAATAAATGCGCCTTTTATTGGTCCAAAACCTTAAATCGAGAATTCGATCCATATGGCAGCTATATCCAAATTTCAGCAAAATCGGATAATAAATGTGGCTTTTATGGGCCTAAGGCCCTAAATCGGAGGATCGGTCTATATGGCAGCTATATCCAAATCTGGACCGATCTGAACCAAATTCACGGAGGATGTCTAAAGGCCTAACACAACTCGCTGAACCAAATTTTAGCAAAATCGGGTAAAAAATGTGGCTTTAATGGGCCAAAGACCCTAAATCGGATGATCGGTCTACATGGCAGCTATATCCAAATCTGGACCGATCTGTCCCAAATTCACGGAAGATGTCGAAGGACCTAACACAACTCACTGTCCCAAATTTCAACAAAATCGGATTATAAATGTTGCTTTTATGGGCTTAAGACACTAAATCGGCCGATCGGTCTATAGGGGGCTATATCAAGATATAGTCCGATATAGCCCATCTTCGAACTTAACTTGCTTGTGGACAAAAAAAGAATCTGTGCAAAGTTTCAGCTCAATATCTCTATTTTTGAAGTCTGTAGCCTGATTTCAACAGACAGACGGACAGACGGACGGACATGTCTAGATCGTCTTAAATTTTTACGCTGATCAAGAATATATATACTTTAAGAGTCGGAAATTGATATTTCGATGTGTTGCAAACGGAATGACAAAATGAATATACCCCCATCCGTCGGTGGTGGGTATAATAATGATTATATGGGCTTCTGAAATTTTATTTGGAGATCGGCCTATATAGCAGCTATATCTAAATATAGTCCGATTTAATCCATATTTCAAACGGATATCAGGAGGCTTAATATAACCCACTTTTTCAAATTTCAGCGAAATCGGATAGTAAATAAAGCTTTTATGGGCTTCAGATCCTTTATCGGCAGATCGGTCTATATAACGGCCATATCTAAATACAGTCCGATCTGGACCATATTTGGGTCCTATATTGGGAGGCCTAAAACTACTCACCCTTTTAAATTTCAGCCAAATCGGTTTATGGGAGGTATATATCAATATAGTCCGATCTGAATTACATTTGAGTCACATGTCGGGAAGCCTTAAGCTACTCACTGTTTCAAATGTCAGCGAAATCGGATGAAAAATAAAGCATTTCATCCGATTTCGGATATCGTTAAATCGTTTTAGAATTTTATGACGATCCGAAATATATATAATTTGTAGGGTCGAAAATTGATATTACGATATGTTGCAAGCGGAATGACTAAATGAATACACCCCCCGCCTCCCAACGTAGGACCCAAATATGGTTCAGATCGGACTATACTTAGATATAGCTGTCATATAGACCGATCTGTTAATAAAGGTCGGAAGCCCATAAAAGCTTAATTTATTACCCGATTTCGCTGCAATTTTAAACTGTAAATTGTTGTTTTGTTCCCAATATCCGAGTTAAATATGGTTGAAGTGGGACTATATTTAGATATAGTTTCCATATTGACCCGTTTCTCGTTAAAGGGTCTGAAGCCCATAAAAGCTTAATTTTTTATCAGATTTCGGTGAACAGTGGATAGATTTAGGTTTCCCGTTTCCGTTTTAAATATGGTTCGGATTTGACTATATTTAGATATAGCTGCCATACAGACCGACCTCTCGATAAAGAGTATGACGCTCATAAAAGCTTTATTTTTTTCCGATTTCGCTGAAATTTTAAACAGTAAGTAGTTTTAGGCCACTTGCCATCTGACTCAAATATGGTAAAGATCGGACTGTATTAAAATATAGCTGTCATATAGACCGATATGCCGATTAATGGTCTGAAGCTCATAAAAGCTTTATTTATTACCCGATTTTGTCGAAATTTTAAATATAAAATTCAACAGTGACTTATATTTCTTAGACCACTCAATGTCCCTGCCGAAGTTGGGTGCATACGTTATCTAATTTTCACCAGATGGTGACGAAAGGGGGTTTTCATATATACCCGAGTTGAAGAGGTGGGTATCCAAAAGTTCGGCTCGGCCTAACTTAATGCCTTTTACTTGTTTTAGCTGCAATAGCCACAATTTTGGTCCGATTGTTACAAATGTTGGTATTAACAGTTATTTTTGACGTCTCAATACGTGTACAAAATGTAATCAAAATCGGTTTACATTTATATATAGTTCCCATATATATGTTTTCTTTAATATGCCCTCAAATAACATTATTTTCTTTAAAATTTACAGGTATCTACAGGCAAATTTTATATCACGTAAAACTAGGCACTCACACTAACTATAAATATTAAGAACTATGAATAACACTTGTCAATAATTCTAGTTCTAGTCGATATAAAATGGGAAGTGTTGAAATTTTTACAAACAAACATCACTTTTTAAACCCCAAAGTAGCAAGTAGTAAAACAAAAATATATAAGAAATGTTTACAACATTTTTAAAGTACTCACACCTACCATTTGAATCCATATAAAACAGTTTTTGAAACTCAAACATGTTAAAAGAATGTATAACCAACAATATATTTGCAATTTCAAATACATTTCCTGCTTACTAGTTGCTTAAATTTTGTAAACATTACCAGCTGTTTGCTAGTAATCAGGGCTGCCAAATTTTATAATTACTTGCGATTTTTACTTCCCAAGGTGTTCTAAAGCAATTTCAATCAGAACATATAAAATAAAACAAGTAAAAGCGTGATAAGTTCGGCCGGGCCGAATCTTATATACCCTCCACAAAGTACAAAAGTAAAGGTCGCAGTTGTTCGTTCGATTTGCAATAATATTGCGCAAAAATGCTCATTTGTTAACCGATTCTCTCGAAATTTTGCAGAAAAGATTTTCTCTTGACTCCCGACATTATTTGGGAATTTCATGAAAATCGGTTCAAAGTTAGATATAGTTCTCATATATATGTATATATCGTCCGATTTTAACTTCTAGAGTCAAAGCAAGCGCATTTATTGGCCCATCTTGCCAAAATTGTGGTAAACGCTATCCTCGACGACTGCCACAGTATCTGAGAAATTTCCTCGAAATTGCTTCAGATTTAGGTAGAGCTCCCATGTTCGTCCAATTTTGAGAAATATTGTACTAAATTGCTCATTTTTTAACCGATTCTCTCAAAGTGTGGGAGGAAGGATTTTCTAATGACTCTCAACAATACTGATGAGTTTTATAGAATTCGGTCCAGATTTAGCTGTCATGTATGTATATCGCCTGATTTTCACTTCTAGGGTCACTGCAAGCGTATTTATTGACCAATATTGCCAAAATTGTGCATAACGCTTTCCTCGGCGCCCACTACATTATCTGAGAAGTTTGGTCGAAATCGGTTCAGAATTAGATATAGCTCCCAGATTTGAGGAAATTTGCAATAATATTGTAATTTGTCAACCGTAGTTATTACAGTTTGAACATATTTGATACGGATTGTTTAATAACCCGTATGAAAACATCCGCTGAGGTCCATCAAAATTGGCTCAGAATTGGATATAGCTCCAACATTGTACTTACAACTTTTGTCCTTCCCCACTAAATTTATTCGAGCTTGCTGAAATTTAGTCAAAGTGATCAGTTTTTGACGATTAAACCATCAACAACGGGAAGTATGTCCCAAATCGGTTTATAAGTGGATATTTGCCTTCGAAAATTTGTTCAAAGAACTTGAAAAATGCGATTCATTGAGGAGGGAATTTAAGATTCCGTCATGCCGAACTTCACATGACATTATTTTTTTTTTTTTAATAAAAACTGAATTTTAACTTGGTGTTTTTTTTTGGAATTTGGAATTAAAGATTCCGCCATGCCGAACTTCACATGACATTATTATACCCTCCACTATAAGATGGAGGGTATACTAATTTCGTCATTCTGATTGTAACTACCCGAAATATTCGTCTGAGACCCCATAAAGTATATATATTCTTGATCGTCGTGAAATTTTATGTCGATCTAGCCATGTCCGTCCGTCTGTCCGTCCGTCCGTCTGTCTGTCGAAAGCACGCTAACTTCCGAAGGAGTAAAGCTAGCCGCTTGAAATTTTGCACAAATACTTCTTATTAGTGTAGGTCGGTTGGTATTGTAAATGGGCCATATCGGTCCATGTTTTGATATAGCTGTCATATAAACCGATCTTGGGTCTTGACTTCTTGAGCCTCTAGAGTGCGCAATTCTTACCCGATTTGAATGAAATTTCGCACGACGTGTTTTGTTATGATATCCAATAACTGTGCGAAGTATGGTTCAAATCGGTCCATAACCTGATATAGCTGTCATATAAACCGATCTTGGGTCTTGACTTCTTGAGCCTCTAGAGTGCGCAATTCTAATCCGATTTGAATGCATTTTTGCGCGAAGTGTTTTGTTATGATATCAAACAACTGTGCTAAGTATGGTTCAAATCGGTTCATAACCTGATATAGCTGTCATATAAACAGATCTGGGGACTTGACTTCTTGAGCTTCTAGAGGGCGCAATTCCTATTCGATTTGGTTGAAAATTTTCCTGAAGTATTTTATTCTTACTTTCAACAACTGTGTCAAATAAAGTTCAAATCGGTTCATAACCTGATATAGCGGCCATATAAACCGATCTGGGATCTTGACTTCTTGAGCCTCTAGAGGTCGCAATTGTTATCCGATTTGCCTGAAATCTTGTGCGACGGATTTCTCATGACCATCAACATACGTGTTTATTATGGTCTGAATCGGTCTATAGCCCGATACAGCTCCCATATAAATCGATCTCTCTATTTTACTTCTTGAGCCCCCAAAGGGCGCAATTCTTATTCGAATTGGGTGAAATTTTATACCGGACCATATCTTGATATCGCTCTAATAGCAGACCAAATCTTTTTTTATATCCTTTTTTGCCTAAGAAGAGATGCCGGGAGAAGAACTCGACAAATGCGATCTATGGTGGAGGGTATGTAAGATTCGGCCCGGCCGAACTTAGCACGCTTTTACTTGTTTTTTTTTTTTTTTTTTTTGTAATAAAAACTGAATTTTTACTTGGTGGTTTTTTTTTTGGAAAATCCTGATTTATTATATTAAGTTTCTTGACTTCCTGCTTTGAGGACCTGGCAACCTTATCTCCCCATTTTATAATGAAGGTTATCAAAATGGTTGAACTGATTTTTCTTATAATTTGGAAAGATGGTAATTAGGTTTAAGTGGCAGTAAACAATCAGTATCTCTTAGACGTTTTTGGCCGTTGTGATACCACAAGAAGTGGAGAAGGGAGATGTCTACTAATTTCTTCCGTTTAACTATCCATATCGCTTTCAAAACATCTCTTGCGAATGTCCACGTTCTCAAAAAATGAGAACCTCAAGAGGAACTGTTACTGCTTGTCAGTGTGAAAAACATATAGATGTTCCATATTCTCCTCTTCCTCGTCCTCACACCTTCTGCAGAAGACGTTACATTCAATCTTCTCAAGCAAGCAAGCCCCCTAATTTCAGATGCATACACACCTAATACGTAAAGTACTTAAAAGTTTAATTTTATTATGTACATACGTCCTTATACTTTGTTTGTGATTAATTACATGAATGCCCCTATGCCCTAAGGAGTTTGTGTCTGGCATGATTACGATCACTTTGCAATGGCTTAAGATGCAAAATGGAACGAATTACCAAAGTGTATTTATATCCTCATATGAGTAGGACTAAGCACTGCAACCATTATTAATTACACCCTTTAATATCCCATGTGCTGTGCCAGCGGAAGAGTAATGTTACCACCAACAAAGCCGTATGTAGTGTCACAGCAGCATTAAAACTAAGAATCCTTGAAATGAGCCGTGTAGGATATTATATTAAAATCCTTTACTAATATTATGAAGATGGTAGAAAATAATTACATTTAACATAGATGATTATAAACGTTACAGTTAGTTGTTATTTATAAGTTGGAAACTCATGATGTATACACTATATTGAATAATGTAGCATAACAGCCATTCTCTGGAAAAGCAACGTAAAAAAGTGCTCACGTTTTCTCGCAATTTTTAGTTTTAGAAATTTTAGGTACGTGGAATGCAGGGTGGCCACACCGATAGAATTTAAACTTTATAATAAAATAATTTTTGATCTGCTATAATTTTAAACAAAAGAATGTATTTAAAAATGCCCAGGGAGATTATTCCGCAGAATTTCGTAAATTTTTGAAAATATGTAATGCAAAATTTAAAATAAAAATTCTTAAAACAAGTAAAAGCGTGCTGAATTCGGCCGGGTCGAATCTTATATACCGTCCACCATGGATCGCTTTTGTCGAGCTCTTGGCACGGTATCTCTTTTTCAGACAAACAAAGGATAAAAGAAAATAATTGCTGTGTTATTAGAACAATATCAAGTTATGGTTCATTTCGGACTATAATTAAACTGAATATTGGAGACCATAATAGAAGTCATTGTGTAAAATTTCAGCCAAATTTATTCGTAAGAATTGCGCACTTTAGGAGCTGAAGAAATAGAATAGGGAGATCGGTTTAAAGGGGAGCTGCATTAAGTTACAAACCGATTAATGCCATTTTCGACTCGTATGTTAAAGGTAATGAGAAAAGCCGTTGTACAAAATTTCAGCAAAATCTTATAATAATAGCGCCCTCAAAAAGTCAAGAGCCCAGATCGGTTTATATGGCTGCTACATCAGGTTATGGACCGATTTAAACCATACTTGGCACAGTTGTTGGATATCATAACAAAATACTTCAAATATACAAAATATTTCAGCCAAATCGGATAATAATTGCGTCCTCTAGAGGCTCAAGAAGTCAAGACCCCAGATCGGTTTATATGGCTGCTATATAAGGTTATGGACCGATTTGAACCATTCTCAATACAGTTGTTGGAAGTCATAACAAAACACGCCATGCAAAATTTCAGCCAAATCGGATATTAATTGGGTCCTCTAGAGCCTCAAGAAGTCAAGACCCCAGATCGGTTTATATGGCAGCTATGTCAAGTTATGGACCGATTTGAAGTATTCTTAGCACAGATGTTGAAAGTCATAGCAGAACACCTCATGCTAAATTTCAGCCAAATCGGATAATAATTGCGTCTTCTAGTGGCTCAAGAAGTCAAGATCCTAGATCGGTTTATATAGCAGCTATATCAAAACGTGGATCGATTTAGCCCATTTACAATCCCAACCGACCTACACTAATAATCAGTATTTGTGCAAAATTTTAATCCGCTAGCTTTACTGCTTCGAAAGTTAGAGTGCTTTCGACAGACAGACGGACGGACAGACGGACGGACAGACGGACGGACAGACGTACGAACAGACGTACGGACAGACGAACGGACAGACGGACGGACAGACGGACGAACAGACGGACGGACATGGCTAGTTCGTCTTAAAATGTCATGGCGATCAAGAATATATATACTTTATGGGGTCTCTGCACGAGGTCTTCTTTTGTGACTCTCAGGGGGCGTACAAGTAAAAAATTGAAAAAAAAATAAAAAAAAAAAAAATATATATATATATATATATATATATATATGTATATATATATATATATATATATATATATATATATATATATATATTTTTTTTTTTTTTTTTTTTTTTTTTTTTTCAATTTTTTACTTGTACGCCCCCTGAGAGTCACAAAAGAAGACTTCGTGCAAAATTCGTTATAATGAGTAAACAAATGACGATGTCATTACAATTGGAAGAACAATGAGAAAGTTTGGCAGAACTAATAAATTACTTTGTATCTCATACACATATGACTGCCCCAAAAATTCTTTTATAGGGTAGAAAAGTGGTGAAATAACGAACATTTTAAAGCAAGTTTGAAAAAAAAAATCAAAAGGGCCATTAAAGTTTAACAATTTGGAAAACAAGTTTTAATTTTTTTTTAAGAAAGTTTCTTAAACTGGATCATACATAGTTTTTAAATTTAGGAAATTCTGCAGAAAAAACACTTTGGGCGCTTTTAAATCCATTCATTTGTTTTAAAGTTACAGCGGTTCGAAAATAATTTATTTTAAAAGTTAGAATGCTGACAATATGGCAACCCTGAACTACAACTTTAAGTTTTTACATGTACTAAAACATATATAATTGCCACTCTGAGTCGATCTAGCCATGTCTGTCCGCCCGTCTGTCAAAATAGCGGTCGAACGCGCAAAGCTAGCCACTTGATATTTTGCACAGCAACTTATTATTCATGTAAGTCGTTGGGGATTGGAAATGGGCCATATCGGTTCGGATTTCGATATAGCTCCCATATAAACAATTCTCCCGATTTGACTCTTTGAGCCCTTGGATTTGGCTAAAATTTTGTGGACAGTGTTATCTTATGACTTCCAACAACTGTGCTAAGTGCGGTTCATATCGGTCTATATCCTGATATAGCTCCAATATAAACCATCTCCCGATTTGAATTCTTGAGTCCCTGGAGCCGCAACTTTTGTCCGATTTAGCTACCATTTTGCACATAGTGTTCTATTTGGACTTCCATCAACTGTCTTAAGGATGGTCCATATAAACCAATCTACCCATTTGACTTCTAGAGCTCTTACAAGTCGCAATTTTTGTCAGATTTAGCTACAATTATTTATATACTCATGACTCAACTGTGCCGAGTATGGTTCAAATCGGCCTTTAACCTGATATAGCTCCCATGTAAACCGATCTCCCGATTTGATTTCTTGAGCTCTTACAAATCGCAGTTTTTATCCGATTTAGCTAAAATTTTTTAACATAGTGTTCAGCTATGACTTCCAACAACTGTTTCAAGTACGGTCCAAATCGGCTTATAGCCTGATATAGCTCCCATGTAAACTAATCTCCTGATTTAACTTCTTAACCCTTACAGTTTTGTCCAATTTGATTGAAATTTTGCATGGTGTGTTGTGTTATGACTTCCAACAACTGTGAAAAGTACTGTTCGAATCGGTCTGAAACCTGATATAGCTCCCATATAAACTGACTTCCCGATTTGACTTCTTGAATCCTTGCAAGCCGCAATTTTTGTCCGATTTGGGTGAAATTTTGCACGCGGTATTTTGTTACGGCTTCCAACAACTGTGTCAAAAAGGCTATCCATATAACCCGATCTAACGATTTGACTTTTTGAGCTCCTGGAAGCAGAAATATGTGTCCGATTGGACTGAAATTGAAAATGAAATGAATTGCATGCGGTGTACTGTTACGACTTCTAACAATACTTCCATGTACGGTTCAAATCGGCCTATAACCTGATGTAGCTCGCATTTAAGCAGATCTTCAGATTTGACTTCTTGAGTCCATACAAGCCGAAATTTATGTCCGATTTGGCAGAAATTGACCATGTAGTGTTTTGTTATGACTTTGAACAACTGTGCCAAGTACGATCCGAATCGGTCTATAACCTGATATAGCTCCCATATAAACCGATCTTCCAACTGCTTGAGCCCCTGGAAGGTGCAATTTGGCATTTAGTGTTCTGTTATGACTTTCAACAACGGCGCCAATTACGGTCCAAATCGGCTTATATCCTGACATAGCTTTCCATATAAACCGATCTCTCGAATTGACTTTTTGAGCCCCTGGAAGCTGCAATTTTTGTCTAATTTGGCTGAAATTTTGCATGCTGTGTTCTGCTACGACTTGAAACAATTGCGCCACGTACGGTTTAAATCGGCTTATAACCTGCTATAGCCCCCATGTAAACCAATCTCCCGATTTTACTTCTTGAGTCCCTGGAAGCCTCTATTATTGACTGATGAACTGTGCTAAGTAAAGTCCAAACCAGTCTACAACCTGGCATAGTTCCCATATAAACTGATCTACCGATTTTACTTCTTAAGTCATTAAAATTTTTGTTCGATTTGGCTGAAATTTTGCATGCGAAGTTTTGTTTCGACTTCCAACAACTGTGCCAATTACGTTTCAAATCAGTCTATAACCCTATATAGCTCTTATATAAACCGGTCTCTCGATTATCTTTGTTCGGTTACTAGAAGCTTTCATTTTTGCTGGTTTGGCAGAAGTATAGTATGTAGAATAAAATTATTCCCTTCAACTAAATTTAGTTTGCATACATTTTTAGCAGAATCCATGGTGGTGGGTTCCCAGCATTCAGTCCGGCCGAACATAGCAAGCTTTTACTTGTTAAAGAATATGCTCGCATTTTCTTCCTCACCATTTTTATACCCTCCAACATAGGATGAGGGTGTACTAATTTCGTCATTCTGTTTGTAACTCCTCGAAATACTTGTCTAAGACCCCAAAAAGTATATATATTCTTGATCGTTATGACATATTAAGTCGATCTAGCCATGTCCGTCCGTCCGTCCGCCTGTCTGTCGAAAGCACGCAAACTTTCGAGGAATTAAAGCTAGCCGCTTGAAATTTTGCAGAAATACTTCTTATTATATATTCTTCATCGTCATGACATTTTAAGTCGATCTAGCCGTGTCTGCCGTCTTTGATATAGCTGCCATATAAACCGATCTTGGGTCTTGACTTCTTGAGCCTCTAAAGTGCGTAATTCTTATCCGATTTGAATGAATTTTTGCTCGAAGTATTTTGTTATGATATCTAACAACTGTGCTGAGTATGGTTGAAATCGGTCCATAACCTGATATAGCTGTCATATAAACCTATCTTGGGTCTTGACTTCTTGAGCGTCTAGAGAGCGCAATTCCTATTCGACTTTGCTCAAATTTCGCATGAGCTGTTTTGTTATGACTTCTATAACTTCAAATAGATCCATAACCAGACATAGCTGCCATTTAAACCGATCTGGGATCTTGACTTCTTGAGGCTCCAGGGCGCAATTCCTATCCGATGTAGCTGAAACTTTGTACAACGGCTTTTCCCATGACCTCCAACATATTCGTCAAATATGGTGCGAATCGCTCTATAGCCTGATACAGCCCCCTTATAAACCGCTCTCCCTTTTTTACTTCTTGAGCTCCTGAAATACGCGATTAATATTCGATTAGGTTGAAATTTTACACAATGACTTCTACTACGGTCTCCTAAATTCAATGCAATTATGGTCCGAATCGGACCATAATTGAATATAGATCCAATATAATAGCAATTATTTTCTTTTGTCCTTTGTTTGCGTAAAAAGATATATCGGGAAAAGAACTCGACAAATGTGATCAGAGGTGGAGTGTATATAAGATTCGGCCCGGCCAAACCTAGCGCGCTTTACCTTGTTTATAAAGCGTTTCGACAATTGTTTGTACAAAGCTTTAGGGTTTGGCTACTCCAATCCACCACCAAATCCAAAGAATAAAGTAGATCTAACATCCTAACTTTAATGGGCGGACCTTCCCCTTACCCTATTTCCAAAAACGCCAGATCTCGAAGATGGATGGGATATCTAGGAAGCCGCCCTATCTCCAAAGCCGTCAGCCAAATGGAATATAAACCAATAATGCCATTTTGGGACTCAAATGGAAGGTATTTGAGACCAGAGCACGAATCTGATATATGGGGATCCGCCTCACTCTCAAAAACACCAAACAAAAACATATTTACTGACCATAGCAATATACGGCTCCAATGAAAGGTATTAGGGGAAGAGCACCAATATAATATCCACATTGGCGCGAAATATCTAAATGACCCTACCAGCACCCACAAACAGGACTTCTTTCCAGACGAGACCGTAAGGGCTCTGATAAAATAACAGACTGGTAGAAAAAACAGCTGAGCGGGCTCTGTCCAGTTAGTAATGGAATAAAATAGTCACCTGTTAGCCCATTCTCTCGAAATTTGGCAGGAAGGATTTTCTTATGACTTTCGATATTACTGACGATATAGCTCTCATATATATATATATATATATATATATATATATATATATATATATATATATATATATATATATATACATATATATATATATATATATATATATATATATATATATATATATATATATATATATACCCCGAAATGTACAGTGGTCATGGAGGTGCCATAAAGCAGGCTCTCTTCTGCCGCGATGATAAATGTATCATATCGGCGGCCGAAGATAAGACCGTACGTCTGTGGGATCGTTTGACCGGCAACGAGGTGCAACGTCTAACATTCCCCAAAATATATATATATATATATATATATATATATATATATATATATATATATGTATGTGTACTGAGACTTTTGGGGACACTTTTCCTATCTACCGGTACTTTTGAGAACATTTTGGCTTTTTGGGGACAGTCCTCAAAAGTTTTGTCATGTACCGTGACTTTCGGGGACACTGGACTTTCGAGGACATTTAAAAAAAAAATTAGTTTATTGGTTCGTTTGAAAGCTCTATTATTATTAATTATAAAATTATTATTTTTTTTCATATGTATACGCTATTTCCATCCTTTTTTCCCATTTTAAAATTATTTTTCTCAACCCAGGGTTGCCATCCTCGTTACTAATTATCACAGGTACAACGCCGTTGAACTACAAACATTTCATGTGGCTTTGTACTCAAGTGTCCTCATAATACCCGATACATTGCAAGGAAAAATGTCCCCGATTGTAACGGAGTACATATATATAAATATGTATTCATAAATATTAATTGCGACATGGACGACAATGTTCTACTCATTTACTTAGTGGTCGATTTTAGAGGAAACGATTATGGTTATAAAGACACAGCTAATTAAACATATTAACATTTCTATTTGTGTTTAAAATGTCAAAAAATACATTCTTGAAAGGATAGACAAATAGAACACTATAAGTGTGTTCGCGTACTTTTCAATATTGGTAGGTCACTATAGGTCAGTTCGCGTATTGTTTCAGTAATATTTACAGAAGAATGAATGCGACCTGTACCTTGATTACAAGAAAACATGGACAAACAGACAAACGCACATAGTTAAATCGAATCAGGAAGTAGTTCAAGCCAATCGGTATGCTTAATGGAATTTTTTTAGTTTTGCAAATAAAAGCACAAATTATCACGGGTACAACGCCGTTGAACTACAAACATTTCATGTGGCTTTGTACTCAAGTGTCCTCATAATACCCGATACATTGCAAGGAAAAATGTCCCCGATTGTAACGGAGTACATATATATAAATATGTATTCATAAATATTAATTGCGACATGGACGACAATGTTCTACTCATTTACTTAGTGGTCGATTTTAGAGGAAACGATTATGGTTATAAAGACACAGCTAATTGAACATATTAACATTTCTATTTGTGTTTAAAATGTCAAAAAATACATTCTTGAAAGGATAGACAAATAGAACACTATAAGTGTGTTCGCGTACTTTTCAATATTGGTAGGTCACTATAGGTCAGTTCGCGTATTGTTTCAGTAATATTTGCAGAAGAATGAATGCGACCTGTACCTTGATTACAAGAAAACATGGACAAACAGACAAACGCACATAGTTAAATCGAATCAGGAAGTAGTTCAAGCCAATCGGTATGCTTAATGGTATTTTTTTAGCTTTGCAAATAAAAGCACTAAGTTATAATACTCTGTTCCACGGTTGTGGTGTGGGGCTTAAATATTTTAATATGTATACTTAAAATTGCTTTGTCATGGATATTATTTAAGAATCCCTTACTTAACTAAATTGTGTTGTGGAAAAAATTTTGGTTTTAAGGTGGGTATTAACTTCGTACACCAGGGAAATTTCACAAAACGTTGTTTCACTATTTGTTGAACCTCAATGAAGTCTACTCTCATTTTTGATCTCATATGAAAACACCGTCAAACATATGATCCACCACCAAAATTTACTTTGCTAAACTGTATTGTTTGTGTAGTTATATTATAAAAAATAAAAATGTAAGAGCTATATTTGCCAACAACAACTGTTTATTGAAACGACAATGATCGAAAAAGCGACTAAAACTCTTTTGTTATCATGTTGTCCCAAGTTGAAAAGCGCTTCGTCCACGCTTTTAGAGAAAGCTAGTTTTTCACTCAATAAAGAACTTAGTACCACAAATGAAAATGTTTTCACAGATTTTTTTCACTATTTTTTTTTTATATGGAGTTTCACTGTGAAAACTGAAGTTAATACGCACCTTTAGAAAAAAATTCCTACTAAAACATACCCAAATGTCGAAGCGATTTCAATTTTTTCAATTGCAAATCACTTTTTAGTAGTCTTTTCATTTTTCACTGCAATTTTTGCTTGTATTTTCACAGTTTCTTTTGGGAACTTCTCGATTTCAACCCCCTTTTTAAATATTTCTAATTTGACAAAGAAGTTTCATTGTCTTTTCTCAATATCCGAAATCCCATCAGTTTCTTTTCGTCTATAGGGGGCTATACCGAAATCTGCACCGATCTGGGTCAAATTAGGCTAGGATTTTGAGTGGCCTTATATACAGTTATGTGCAAAAAAATAGGGACAACAGATAGACGGACAAATAAAGGATTCCAAAGCGAGTAAAACGACAGCTAAATCGATTCTTTATAGAATTTTTTTAATGCACCGCCATTGCAAAAACGATTTTTGTTACGAAAATGTCAAACATGTACTGATATTTAACAAGAAAGCTCTATTGCTACAAGCAGTCCAATTTTTAGTTGTGCAAAATAATAGGAACACTTCGGGTTTTAAAACAAAAATCACAAAACTAGAAAAAAGGAAGGCAAGTTTTGAGTTACAAGTGCAGCCAAATTGTGTTCTAACAGCGTTGTTGTAACTTAACAATCTCTTGTGCTTAATAAAGGCTTGGACCATCCTGGGCATAGAGTCGGTTCAGTTCAGGCGAACCGAAACTGATATAATTAATTGCAAATGCAAATTTTGCCCATGAACACTCCATTGAGGAACAGGGGCAAACTTCTCACATATCAATGAGTGCAGTCTGATTCAAGTTTAAGCTCAATGATAAGGGACCTCCTTTTTATAGCCGAGTCCGAACGGCGTGCCGCAGTGCGACACCTCTTTTGATGAGAATTTTTTCATGGCTAAGTACCTCACAAATGTCGCCAGCATTAGGAGGGGATAACCACCGCTGAAAATTTTATGATGGTCACGCCAGGATTCGAACCCGGGCGTTCAGCGTCATAGGCGGACATGCTTACCTCTGCGCTACGGTGGCCTCCAATAATTAACTACGGAGCTAAAATGGTTAACCAAAATTCATGGGAATTGAAATGAAGTATTCCCCTTATATAAGTTTTAATGATATACCAAACATTTTCAATCGAATTTAGATTCGGAGACTTTGGGGGCCACCACAGAACAGACATTTTATTGCTTCTATACCTAGGTTGTCTATATTAAGAAGTGTGCTTAAGGCTCTTATCCGGTTGGAAAATTTATCCGACTTGCCTACAGTCTTCAGATAATCCAAGGACACAATTCTGTAAATTTTCAAAATAATTTGTAGATATAACGATATCCTATATACAATACAAGAGGTCCACTTTATTGTATAGAAACATTCCCCTAACCACGATAATTCTACCGAGATGTTTGATAGTTTAAACGGTGTACTTGGGGTTTGCAGAGGCTTGAGCCGGTCTCATTACATGATATTATCCCCTACTTAGGCTATTCAAAATAATTTTTATTTATCAACCAAAAAATATTGCGCCATTCTTTTTGTGGCGAGTTGAAAATATCATATTTGATATATCCAATATATCAACCTTTGTTGAGTAATCTATTTTGACAACATAGGCGTCATTTTTATTCATAAACTTTTAAGAAATTAGAGTTTTTCGAAGAATTTAAGTAACAACTTTTACATTTACCAAAGTTTTTTTTTTTGTTTAGACGATGTAAACAGTTTTTTGTTCTAAAAGTTCAACATTCCGCCTCATAATTTTCGGTTTCTTGACGCAAGTTTCTAATTTGAGGATCCATTTCACAGCATTTTCCACAAAAATTTGCGAAACCGTATGCAATTCTGCAACTTTATGGTTGTAATTTCTCAAGTTTAGTAACTTTTGAATATTTTTTCTTGTAACTACGTTACAGTACCTCGTTCTGCCTATATTTGCCTAGGGTCTTCTTTATGGTCTTCAGCCCATAAAAGCCGCAATTTTTGTCCGATTTCGCTGAAATTTGAAGCAATGAGTTGTACTAAGAACTTTGGCATCCGGTTTGAATATGGTGCATATCGGTCTATATTTACATATAGCTGCCATATAGACCGATCTGCCGATTTTGGGTCTAAAGCCCATAACAGGCGCATTTATTGTCTGATTTCACTGAAATTTGAAACAGTAACGTTTAGCCTTTGGATATTCTGTTTTAGTTTGGCTCAGATCGGTCAGGATTTGGGTATAGCTGTCATCTAGACCGATCTCCCGATTTACTGCTGATTTAAGGTCTTGGGCCCATAAAAGGCGCAATTATTGTCCGATTTCGCTGAAATTTGAAACAGTGAGTTGTGTTAAGTCAGTTGATATCCTTGTTTAATTTGGCTTAGATCGGTCCAGATTTGGATATAGCTGCCATATAGACCGATCTTCCGATTTAAGGTCTTGGGCCCATAAAAAGCGCATTTATTGTTCGATTTTACTGAAAATCTGGACAGTGAGTAGTCTTAGGCCATTTAGTATCTGTTTTTAATTTGGCTCAGATCGGTCTAGATTTGGATATAGCTGCCTTATAGACCGATCTCTCGATTTAAGATCCTGGACCCATAATAGGCGCATTCATAGTCCGATTTCGCTGAAATTTGAAACAACAAGTTGTGTTAGGTATCATGACATCATTGTGCAAGTTGGCATAGATCGGTCTGGATTTGGATATAGCTGCCAAATGATCGATGTTGTTGTTGTAGTAGCCACATTTGCATGTGGAGATGGGTGGCGATCCTCGTCAAGCTCTTTCAAGATGAGCAAGCTCGTTCCGGTCCAAAGGACCAATCGCCGCGGGAACACAAATAGATCGATCTCTCAGTTTGAGGTCTTGGCCCCATAAAAGGCGCATTTATTGTTCGATTTCGCTGAAATTTAGTTTAATTTAATTAATTTAAATTTAATTTTAGCCTTTTGACATCCTTTTATCGGTCCATATTTGGATTTTGCTTCCAAAAAGACCCATTTTGTTCTAAAAATGTCCGTGTCAAATTTGGTCCAAATCGGACCATATTTCGAAATAGCTGCGATGAGTGCATGAATTATGAATTTTTCACCGGACTATTACGAAAGGTGATTTAGTTATATACTCAAGGTGGTGGGTATCCAAAGTTCGGCCCGTCCGAACTTAATGCGTTTTCTCATTGTTTTGTGTTCTTTCTCATTGCCTAATCTTTCTTCGGACACAATGGACCTAAGTTCCCAGAGTAAAGCAGATAGCCATTGAGCTTGTTCTACAGGTGTCATTGTATAACATAAGATTAATAACCATAACAGCAGTGAACACAAACATCAATTTATAAAATGTTTATTTTGAAGTTTACATTTTTGTAAGGCGAATTCAAAAACTAATTGACATAAAATTTTATCAGCTGGGTTGATGAGACCATCTGATAAATACGCCTTGGATGATTCTAAATGTTTATTTCGATATCGACTTTCGCCTAATCGATTAGTTGACTTTGTGTAAAAAAATCGAGGTTCACTATCACTGATTAAATAGTGGAATAATCGATTTATACGTCGATTTGGTCTCATAACAATGTACCCCAATTTTTTGCCAAAATTATATCGCTAATGGGAGCTTTAACAGTTTTTGGACAAACTCAATCGCAAAACAGAATGAAGACCGAAACAGAATGAGCGCAATGAGTATTATTTTGAGTGTCGCGTTGCAAAAATGCAACGCTGCAAAAAAATTTCAAAAAATCTACTCACAAAAGTTGAACAATTTTTAACATTTACGACTACAAACACTACTTCACGTGTGCCAGCAATAAATGATGACCATTTTCAAGCGCCAAATTTTAAAAAATTTTAACTTTACCCCGTGACTGTGGTCTAGGCGTAAATCCGTGTAGACAGAAGTAGTTCTTTTCAGCTGGAGATACAAATTGTCCGCGTGTCAAGGCAAAGCGTGCCTTCTAGAAGCTTTTCTGCGAACAGATCGATAACGTTAATGATGCCTTCAAAATGAAAAAGTTTATTTCAAAAACCTATGTCTATACTGAAACGTTGGTAGACGACATGGAAGTGAGAGCAGAGACAACGGAGTATATTTTGAGGCTTTTGGTGAAAACCCATTTTCCACAGTATACTGAGAGTGATCGAAGGATCATCATCACAAAATTTATGGTAAAGAAATCCCTGAGGAGCTTTAAACCATTTAAATCACCCGGACCTGATGGAATATTTGCGGTGTTAATACAGAAGGAGGCTGACTATCTGGCGCCTCATCTGGCCAATATTTTCACAGTGTGCCTAAAGGTACGTTCAGATTGATCAAATATTTGATCCATCTTGCATCTTGTTTTGTTATTTATGCCCAAAATATGTCAAATTCGATAATTCTTGCTTTTGCATTTATATTAAAGTACGTTTACCATGGTCACTAAATCCGGATTTAAGGCTCTCATCAGCTGATTTTATTAAGGGAAAACAGGTGATCGAGCCACTAAATCCGGATTTAGTGGCCAATGTAAACGTGCTTTTAGACACATTTATTTAACACATTTTGTTTGTTCAAAAACGAATCAAATAGCGTTAAGGTACGTTCAAATTTATCAAATATTTGATCCATCTTGTTTTCTTATTTATGCCCAAAATATGTCAAATTCGAAAATTCTTGATTTTGCATTGATATTAGACACATTTATTTGACACATTTTGTTTGTTCAAAAACAAATCAAATAGCGTTACCATTAAATACAAAAATGCTTTTAAAAGTACGTTTACATTGGCCACTAAATCCGGATTTAAGGGAAAACAGGTGATCGAGCCATTAAATCCGGATTTAGTGTCCTATGTAAACGTGCTTTTATATATAAACAAAATTAGATTACACATATATCTTGAGCTAAAATATCGTCTTGTTTTGTTTCTAAGTTAAATACTTTGCGTATCTGGGTCGATTCGATGCCAAGTATTGTCAAAAATTCAAAAAAAAAAATTTATGTCGGTTGATAGCTTAAGCCGCTTTTACACGGAATGTAAATGTCTTGTGACCTGTCACTTTTTGTACTCACATGTAATTGAAAATGTCTGTCAAAATTTGTGAATTTACATATGATTCATAATTTTTGCTATCACACCTGCATTTTATGTCCGTATGACATAACCTAAAAATTTGATCAAAAGCTGATTTTTTTATGCGTAAAAATTGTTAAAGTTGTGGAAAAGCTGGTTAATTTATAAAATTGCGAAAACAATTTAATTTTGAGTTACTTTCATTCGACTGATATCAAAAACCGCTGATTTCTTTATGTTTTTGTCAGAAGGAATAGGGGGCGCTCTAATCGAAAGAAATTACATGGGCTATTTTAAAAAGTGATTCTCGTATATTAGTTTTGTTTGTATCACACGGCATGTACAACTCTGCATGTGCTAAATTTGACATGTAAGACAAATACATGCCGTCTAAATGAGCCTTTAGCTTAACCTTATTCAGTGAACCCTGGCATTGAGGATGTCAACTTGTTCTCTTTGTAAATTAATTCTTTGTTTAGATTTTCTCCTATTTTTGTCATTTTCATTCGGCACATATGACATCCTTAATGATGTTAATGGGGCCTATCCACTTTATGTTTTCGAAAATGACCTAACCTTCTCATGGTGAATCCTGCCCCTGTCCTATGGTGATGGGTTTAAAAACAACAAGTGTGAAGGGTTCAGATGTTTTCCAAAGCAAAGCGAGTTAATGCAGATACTGCATGACAGTAAATCGAAACAATTGGAAAGTTTAAACTCAAGCAAGTTAAAGCCCCAATTAGACGAGCCGACAAGTCATACGACATGTCACTTTCTGTAATAATAAGACTTGTCTTATGTAAGTGAAATACGAATAGAGCGCTCTCTAATCGCCATGTATTGTCGTATGTATTGCACTTTTTTTTATAGACATGTGTCTACATGTATGTTCGATGAAATAGAAGCTCGATTTAATCGAAAAAGTTGCATATTTATTCCAAAATCCATTTGTCATATAAAATTTTTCTTACGTATCACACGATGTGTACAATTTTCAGCGTGGCTATTTTTGAAATTACATATGACTTGTCGGCTCGTCAATGGAGGCTTTAGTTAAAAGTTTTTAAAATACCTACTCTAAACAAAAAAACTTTTACACTCGTATTCACAAAACTTAAAACAGCTTTATAATGGGTTTATTTGACAGTTCTATAAAGGAAATCTGTCAAATAAGCAGAGTTTAACACTATTTTAAGTTTTGTGAATATGGGCATTAGTTGTGAACTTCCCTTCATAATTTGTTGAAATTGACAGGGTTGCATTTTTAAAGCAAAATTTTGATCTTTGCCATTGTTGCATTCGGAATGCATTGAAATCATTGCTTCAACAAACTTCACTTGTTTCCGGTATTTTTAGTGCGGTTTAAAATTTGGGTACCTTTTAATCCGGTATATGAGTTTCGGTACTTGATACTTTGAATCATTTGGTTTCAAATATTATGGGTCGTTTTACATAATGGCTGTGTATTATTTAAGTATGTACTATATGGTGCATTGCAATGAAATATGTATGAAAATTACATCAATCCAGATTGGCAACTAATGCTAAAGCAGAGTATTTTATTCAGCTTTCGGATTCATTGTGAAAAAACAAAATTTTTTGTTTAACATAATTACTTAAGATGCCTTTAGACGAGCAGACATGTCATAGGTTATTTCAAAAATAGCTACTCTGAATGTTGTACACATGATATAATCACCAGGTAGCGTACCGTAAACAGCTGAGTACAATTTTTTCTCGCGAAGTACACAATCTATCAACGAGTGTGTGTGTGTGTATTATAGTTAAGAACCATAGCACAAACAAACAATGAAAAATGGAGCGAACTAGTAACATGCTCAAAATCAGGGTTGCACTAATCACTGATTTTGACAGATAGTGTACTCAAAATTTTGTTGTTGGGCAACTGCCACTACCTGTAAATAAATATGTCTTGGTTGTACATATCATAAGCAATCAGCCGACATACAATTTGTGAGTTTTGACAATACTCGGCATTGAGGATGTCAACTTTTTCTCTTTGTACATTCATTCTTTGTTTAGATTTTCTCCTATTTGTCTCATTTTTATCCTGCACCTTCCTTAATGATCTTCATAGGGCCTATCCACTTTATGTTTTCGAAAGTGGCCTAACCTTCTTTTAGTGAATTCAGGTGTGATATGTACGAAAAGTGTAATATGACAAATGGATTTTGGAATAAATATCCAACATTTTTGAGTGTCGCGTTGCAAAAATGCAACACTGTAAACAAATGCCAAAAAATCAACACGCAAAACTTGTTATCTTTGACGACTAATAACAATATCTACATGTGGCAAAAAAATTATAACTTTACCGTTTTTTTTTTTTTTTTTTTTTGGGGATTTGTGTGCAGAGTTGCATTTGCCTGCAATGATGCTAGATATGACAAGACGAGTTATTGGTGCCTTTAAATAACCAATGGCCATCATGTTCTGGCGGCGATCGGTCCTTGGGAACGGAACGAGCTTGCTTACCTAAAGGAGCTTGACGAGAATCGCCACCAACCTCCACATACAAATGTGGCTAAGTCATTTTAATTTTATATAAATGTTTCTCGGGGTTTATAATTGCGATTTCATTAAAGTTCTAAAGCCCCGTTTACATTGGCCGCTAAATCCGGATTTAAGGCTCACGTCAGCTGATTTTCTAAAGGGAAAACAGGTGATCGAGCCATTAAATTCGGATTTAGTGGCGAATGTAAACGGGGTTTAAGCAATTTTTGAAATCCAGAATGTTTAATCATTGAATAAATATGTTGCGTTCTGCCTCTTTTAGTTTTGTCATTCAGATTGAATGATGACACCATAAGTTTTGATAAGCGGCGATAAGATTGGCCACTTAGCTAATCGGGGATAGCATTTTTCGCCATACAAACTAAGCGGGGAAAATCCGCTTAATGGCTAAATAAAACAAAGCTACTATTACTCATGGCCGGTTACAAAGCACTAAATGATTCAACAAAAAAATTTCGACGAAATTCTGTCATTCGCCAATCTTGTTTTCAGATTATTTGCATTGGAAGAAATATATATAAAACAATTTTATACTATATTTCATACCGATTATTTATAACATGTGAAGATCGAATAAAAACAACATACATAATTATTAAGTATGAACGACCCATTAAGTTTAAAGCAAATTAATCAAAGTATCAAGTACTCAACTGTGGTGGAGTGAGTAACTAGACAAAGAAAAAAACAAATCAATGGCAATTTGTAATGTAATAAACATAAGAAAACTCGTGCGCTAGCCCAAGGAAAATTAAAATAGCATTGCAGCTTATATTAAGTGAGAGGTGAACATCTCTCTAAATGCCACATCAAATTTGCTATGCAATGAAGGAAAGTGTATTGCATAAGGGCGATCTGCATCGATCGTAACAAAAGGTGGTCAGAAAAGGCAAAGCCTCAGCACAATATTTTGTTTAATTATGAAATACCACATTATTCATGCAGCGTAACGCCTTAAAAATATGTATTTTGATATTATAATGTTAATTTTAATTAAGTGTCAAAATTAAACAAAGTGTGATAATTTAATAAAGTGTTATGCAAATGTATCATGTTTTTCTTAATCGATTTTTTTATTATCAAGGTATCTTAGAAGGATTCAGTGAGCTTTATTGGGCATTACCGAAAATACAATTGAGATGTTCGGATAATATAAACACTTCTACCATTTAAGATCTTGAGTTCATAAAAGGCACATCTCTTATCTTACTACTCTGAAATTTGTACATAGTCTTGTATGAGACTACACATTGGATGGGGTCATATATGGATATATGCAGCTACCAAATAGACTGATCTTCAGATGTAAGGCCGCGAGTCTACACAAGTATATATATTATTGGTATCTCTGAAGTTTGAAATAAAATGTAGTGTATCATTCGATGCGCATTTCAAGTACAATCCAAAATTGTTTAAATATTTCCTTATATGTAAAATAGTTGCTCGTATTGTATAGGATAACAAACATGATATATCCAAAATTTGGCTCAGCTATACTTTATTCGTTTGTATGCTCAATTATGTCATTTCGTTCGCATCACATATCTATTTCTTTCACTACAAAGTGTAATATTATTATTCCGCGTTAAACTTTATGACGATATAGCCATGTTTCTCCATTCTTCTGTCTGTTGAAATCACGGCACAGCTTAACGATATTGAGCTGAAACTTCGCAGACAATCTTTTTATACCCATCACCAAATATCAATATCCGACCCTATAAAATATATATATTCTTGATCGTCGTAAAAGTATAAGACGACCCAGCCATGTCCGTCCATCTGTCTGTTGAAATCAGGTTACAGTCTTTAAAAATAAAGATATTTAGCTGTAACTTTGCACATATTCTTTTTTTATCCATAGGCAAGTGAAGTGGGCTATATCGGACTATATCTTGGTGTAGACCCCATATAAAACGATCTGCCGATTTAAGGTCTTAGGCCCATAAAAGCCGCATTTATTACCCGATTTTGCAGAAATTTGAGACAGAGTTGTGTTCGGTCACTAGACATCCTTGTTTAATTTGGACAAGATCGGTTTAGATTTCGATATAGCTGCCATATAGACCGATTTCTCGACTTAAGGTCTTGGGCCCATAAAAGGCTCGTTTATTGTCCGATTTCGCTGAAATTTGGGACAGCAAGTTGTATTAAGCTCTTCGACATCTTTTTTAAATTTGGACCAGATTGGTTCAGATTTGGATATAGCTGCTTTATAGACTAATCTCTCGATTTAACGTCTTATATTCATAAAAGTCGCATTTATTGTTCGATTTCGCTGAAATTTAGGGCAGTGAGTTGTGTTAGGTCACTCAATATCTTTCTTCAATTTGGCCAATACCAGTCCAGATTTGTATATAGCTGCTATATAGACCGATCTCTTGATTTGAGGTCTTGTGCACATGAAAGGCGAATTTATAATCTGATTTCGCTGAAATTTGGGACAATGAATTGTGTTAAGCACTTCAAAATCTGTTTCCAATTTGGCTTAGACCGCTCTAGATTTGAATAAAGCTGCCATAAAAACCGATCTCTCTATTTTAGGTTTTGGGCACATAAAAGGCGCATTTATTGTCCGATTTCGTTGAAATTTGGGACAGTGAGTTGTGTTGGGTCCCTCAATATCTTTTCAATTTCAATTTTGCCCAGATCGGTTCAGATTAGGATATAGCTGCCATATGACCGATCTCTCGATCTAAGGTCTTGGGCCCAATTTACTATCTGATTTCGCTCTAATTTGACGAAGTGATTTACGTTTGGCTTTTCGACATCCAGGGGTTATATGGTTCAGATCGGCATATATCTGGTTATAGCTGCCAACAAAATCAATATTTTGTTATTCAAAATTGAACATTGACTTTTATTTATTACACCAATCAATGTCCGTGCCGGTTTGGTCCAAATCGTACATAGCTGCTATGGTTGCACAAAATATGCATCTTTTATCGGATTATGACGAAAGGTGGTTTACATATATACCCGAGGTGGCTGGTATCCAAAGTTCAGCCCGGCCGAACTTAATGCCTTTTTACTTGTTTTATTTATGCAGGCTATAAAAATTGAAAAAATTAGTTGAAACGATCCATGCCAAATATGTAAACATCGGTATATTTAAGATATAGCTGTCTGTATCGGGTCGCATTCGGCTATAAAAAGGAGGCTCTTTATCATTGAGCTTAAACTTGAATCGGACAGCACCCATTGATATGTGAGAAGTGTGCCCCTGTTCCTTAATGGAATGTTCATGGGCAAAATTGCAATTGAGTTGGCCTTTCTATATTCCTACCGAGTATGGCTAAGATGCAAATGCAAATTGCAAATTTGCCCATGAACATTCCATTAAGGAACAGGGACAAACTTCTCACATATCAATGAGTGCAGTCCGATTCAAGTTTAATCTCAATGATAAAGCGCCTCCTTTTTATAGCCGAGTCCGAACGGCGTGCCTCAGTGCGACACTTCTTTCGGGAGAAGTATTTTCATGGCAAAGAACCTCACAAATGTTGCCAGCATTAGGAGGGGAAAACCACAGCTGAAAATTTTTTGGGATGTCGACGCCGGGATTTGAACCCATGCGTTCAGCGTCAAAGGCGGACATGCTAACCTGAGCTACGGTGGCCTCCATTATTTTGAATATAGCTGCCATTAATACTGATCTCTCGGATAAAAGCAGAGTTTATTGCCCTATTTCGCTGGAAGTTTGCACAGTAAGCTTTGTTAGTCTCTTCTACATCCGTTTTCTATATGGCTCAGATCAGTCTATATTTCGACAATGCTGCTATATAGACCAATATCCCAATTTGGGGTATTGGGTCCTAAAAGTCGTATTTTTTAACCCATTTCGCTGGAATTCGCTACAGTGTGCTATGCCAGGCTTTTCGACATGAGTGCTCTATATGGTTTAGATCGGTCTATATTTGGATATAGCGGCCATAGAGACCGATCACCCGATTTAAGTTTTTGGGCCCATAAAAGCTGTATTTTGTTGCCGATTATTCTGAAGTTGGGTACATTGGACTGTAGTACACCTTCACATATCGTCCTGAAAATGGTAAAGATCAGGCTATATTTAGATATAACTACCACATAAACCAATATTCTGTTTTATCATTTTGAACGGTGAATTGTATTAGATTGCTCGACGTCGGTGTCGAATCCAAATGGGACCATATTTTGATACAGCCTATAGGTTCATATTTGTGAATTTATTCACAATATATATTTAAATCAACTTCACAAAATAAATCATTCAAAATCACATTTACTTCCAATATTCAATATGTTTTCTTATTTCTTTTTTATATTTGTTATGAGGCAAAATTTCATTACAATAGCTGTTGTCCTCGAAAAGTAGTCAAAGTCGGTTGTCCTAAAACAACGGCGATGCGTAGAAATTGAAAATAAATTAAGCAGCGTTGGCAATCCTGTTTTACTTATATACAGCGTGATATTCAAGGACGCGTCCTCGAAAGTAACGATACATAAAGTAATGTACTCAAAAGTACCGGTAGGTAGTAAATCTGCGATAAATAGGCCCCAAATAGGGCAAAAAAATTTTTTTTTATATAGAAAGGCTTAAAAAGTCGGGAGATAATTTTTAATCGGTCAAAACTCCGAAAATTTTTTGGTCCCCAAAAGTCACGGTACACATACATATATATATATATATATATATATATATATATATATATATATATATATATATATATATATATATATATATATATATATATATATATATATATATATATATATATATATATATATATATATATATATATATATATATATATATATATATATATATATATATATATATATATATATATATATATATATATATATATGTGGCATTGGCAGGTTTATAGTCCGTACTTTCATCTTCCACCTGACCTAGGAATTAGGAATTGAGTGGGTAACCCACCTATCTTCTTTATTTGCGAAGCCGTATTCGGATTTTAGCTATCATTTATTTAAATTCATAACGATGATATTTAAACTATTTATCGCTTATTCCATGGTGTTTCAAATTGTTCTTTGGTGATTAGTTGTCTATTCATAGCTGAACCGGACCGAATCCGCCGCGCCTTCTCTTACTTTGTGTGAAACAAAATTATCCTTTGAGTAGTTATTTTCGACAATTCAAGAGCAGTAAGGGAAAATCATGCAACGAAAATAGTAAATGTATATCGCTTGAATAACAGTAGAACAATATAAATGCCTTAATCTAATCCCATATGATCTTTATTGGTCTATGAAATCGCTCGAAGGGTTCAAGTTTGAATGTTGGATGTACTACACTCTTAAAATCCGATAAATGTCCGATTTAGGAGTATTTTCGGGGTGAGGTGTTCCCCCAGGCACTTAGCTCAGAAAAAATATAAGCATCGTGCTCTAACCTCAAATACCATTTATTTAAACCTCGTATTGTCATTGGATTAAGGAAATTTTATGGGATGAGGAGCCCCAAACGAAAATTTGGTTAGCAAGTTTGTTTTCTAATCGCTATTACCTTTCATTTAAGCCACATATAGCTATGGTCGGTAAATTTGTACATTTTGGGGGGTGTTTAGGGAAAGGGGCGGTGCCCCAAATACACGATCTCATATTTCTATACCAAATCCCAATTCTAATCCCAAATACATTTGTTTGAGCTCCATAGTAAATAATTGCAGTTTGTGGGTGTTTTGGAAATGAGGTAGACCCCCAGAAAATTGGTTCCGAAAGTGGGTATCAATTTTGTGGTCTAGTCCCCAATACCTTTCTTTTGAGCTCCACATTGACATGGTCGGTAAATATGTCCGATTTAGGGAGCGGTGTGGTTCGACGAAACATAGCCATTTATCATTTATTTGAACCCCATATTACCATTGGCCTCAAAATTGGATATCAAATTCGTTTTCGAATCTCAAATACCTTTCATTTAAACCCTTATTGGAAAAGTCAGCAAATATGTCCGGTTTGGGATATGGGCCCTAAAATCTATGGTGACCAAATGCGTACTATTTGGGGGTTGTTATAGGGGTGGGACGTCCCTTAGACAGTTGGTCCCGAATCTTGAAATCACATTTGCGGCCTACTCCCGAATACCTTTCATATGAGCCCCATATTTCCACAGTCGGCGAACATGTCGGTTTATATGGCAACTACATCAAAACATGGACCGATATAAACCATACTTAGCGCAGTTGTTGGAAGTGATAACAAAACACCACGTCTAAATTTTCAGTCAAATCGGACAAGAATTGAGCCCTCTAGAAACTCAAGAAGTCAAGACCCAAGATCGGTTCATATGGCATCTATATCAAAACATGGACCGATATGGCCCATTTACAATCCCAACCGACACTAATAAGAAGAACTTACACCAAATTTCAAGCTTTACTCCTTCGAAAGTTAGCGTGCTTTCGACAGACAGACGGACGGACATGGCTAGATCGACATAAAATGTCATGATGATCAAGAATATATATACTTTATGGGGTCTCAGACGAATATTTCGAGTAGTTACAAACAGAATGACGAAAAGAGTATACCCCCATCCTATGGTGGAGGGTATAATAAGAACTCATGCCTAAGCCTACAAGTTGTCAAAAAATAATAACATATTATCTTAGTTGAACTTTGATAAAATAATTACTTAGGCCCAAAAATGTTCGCGCCTTTCCCCACCACCGCCTTCTCTCAATGCTCAGTTTCTTTGAAGAAGCCAAATTATATGTGTATAATAATAAAATTATAAATGAAATTAAAACTTAACCTTCATCACAGCCGAGAGTTGAACCAAGAACCTTCCGTTTTTAAAGCAAACACTCTACGCATGCATCCACGTTACTATTGTTTGAATAATATATTGTTTTCTACTTTCATCGTGATTTCGACAGACGGACATGGCTAGATCGACTCAGAATGTAAAGACAATCAGGAATATATATAATTTATGGGTCCTCGCAATATTGAGCGTGGTGTTACAAACAGAATGACTAGGTTGGTATATCCCCATTCTATGGTGGTGGGTATAAAAAGTGTATAACTACAAAGAAAACACATGTGGTGGAAAAGAACAGCTAGTGCGAAAGATGTCGATGTCTTCAAAGAGATTTTCGCTAAAATTTTGTCCTTAGAAAAAGTTAATTAAAATTTAGCCTTTAAAAAAAATTATTGAAATTTTTATTACAATATATTGGGTTGCCCACAAAGTAATTGCGGATTTTTCATATAGTCGGCGTTGACAAATTTTTTCACAGCTTGTGACTCTGTAATTGCATTCTCTCTTCTGTCAGTTATCAGCTGTTACTTTTAGCTTGCTTTAGAAAAAAGTGTAAAAAAGTATATTTGATCAAAGTTCATTCTAAGCTTTATTAAAAATGAATTTACTTTATTTTAAAAAATCCGCAATTACTTTTTGGGCAACCAATAAATATTTTGTCATTAGAAAATTTCTTAAGAAAAACTTTTGAAGAAATTTTGTCTTAATAAAAGTTATTTTGAGGGGGCCCGGACCGTGCTAAAATTTTGGTATTAGAGAATGGTACGCTAAAATTTTGTCTCTATAAAAATGTCATTAAAATTTTATTAGAAAAATTTTCATTAAAAGTTTGTTTTTGCCAAGAATTTCTTTACAATTTTGTCCTTAAGAAAAATAATTTTAAGGCGGCCCTGGCTCAACATAATGTTGTCTTTGTAAAGTATTATAAATATACTATTTTGTCATTTTAAAAAATGTTACTGAAATTTTTTGTTTTAAATAAATTTAATTTAAATTTTTTCTTCAGATAAAATAATTTTGTCATTTTGTTGGCTACGTCTCTGACGCCCATGTAAGCCGGTCTCTTGATCATCCTTGCTCGGTTCGTAGAAGCTTTAATTTTTGCTGGTTCGACAGAAGTTTGATATGTAGAATAAAATTATGCCCTTCAACTTTATTTATTTTATATAAGTTTTTTGCAGAATCCATGGTGGTGGGTTCCCAAGATATGGGCCGGCCAAACTTAGCACTCTTTTACTTGTATTATTAAAAAACCTTTTTTAGCACTCTTATTGAAAATCCCGATACTTTTCTGGAAGTTAATCTACTATTGAAGCCCTTTATACCCTAATTGTTTCCTGATGACCTGCAACGTTCAAATTTGTACCGTTCTCCTGATTTAGGGTCTAAGAACCTAGCCGCATTTATTATCCGATTTCGCTAAAATTTGTCACAACCTGTTGTTTTAAGTTCCTTGATATCTGAGCCGGATGCGATTCATTTCGATATATATCTTAAAACACCGATCTCCCGATTTGAGGTATTAGGGGAAAAAAACGCCGAATCTTTTATTCAATTTTGGCACAGTGAGTTGAACTAGGCGTTCAATATACGTATGGAGTATGGTTCATATCGGACAATATTTGGAGACAGCTGTCATACGAATATATACCGGGCTCTTAAAGGGCGTATTACGTACTCCATTTTGCTGAAAATAAGCATAGTGAGTTGCGTTGAGATCGATATCTTACGTATATAGGCCGATCTTCCGATTTAAGGTACCAAGCCCATAACAACCGCGTTTATTGTTTGATTTCACCAAAATTTTGAATTCTAGTTCACTCGACATCTAAACCGAATATGGTCCATATCAAACCATATATAGATATTTGAGGGCTTTAAGTCAATAGAAGGTGAATTTCTTCCAATGTCGCAGAAGTTTGGAACAGCGAGTTGTACAAGTCCTCTTAACACCCAGTGTTTCAAATTGCACTCTAATCGTGTAATAAATGAGCGTTGTATGGACCAAAACTTTGAATCGAGAGATCGATCTATTTGAGCCACATATTGACCCGATCTGTCTAAGTCAGTTTGGGATGCGACATTTCTCCAATAACTTGGTCGGAAATGTATTTACCAGATTCGTGTTTGTGGGTTACTGTCATGGCGCAGACAAAAATTCTCTTAAATCAGTTCAACCATCTTCGATATTCAGTGTTTTTGATGGAAAAAAGTATTCAATAATGCAAAAGATCTTCAAAATACTCGTGTGGAAAAAAATGGAAAATATATGCAAATATATGCTATTTACATAAAATATGCAAAAATTTCTAAAAATATTTTTTCGATGCTTGAAGAACGACAAATATAAGATTCCACAATCAAATATAAAATAGAGTAAGGACGATCCCTCAGAAGGAGAGAAATCTCATTGTTGAGAAATGTAAAGGATTGGACCGGTTATACTGATGAAAGAAAGAAGTGTCCTAAGTGCAGCTATGAATAGACAACTAATCACCAAAGAACAATTTGAAACACCATGGAATAAGCGATAAATAGTTTAAATATCATCGTTATGAATTTAAATAAATGATAGCTAAAATCCGAATACGGCTTCGCAAATAAAGAAGATAGGTGGGTTACCCACTCAATTCCTAATTCCTAGGTCAGGTGGAAGATGAAAGTACGGACTATAAACCTGCCAATGCCACATATATATATATATATATATATATATGTGGCATTGGCAGGTTTATAGTCCGTACTTTCATCTTCCACCTGACCTAGGAATTAGGAATTGAGTGGGTAACCCACCTATCTTCTTTATTTGCGAAGCCGTATTCGGATTTTAGCTATCATTTATTTAAATTCATAACGATGATATTTAAACTATTTATCGCTTATTCCATGGTGTTTCAAATTGTTCTTTGGTGATTAGTTGTCTATTCATAGCTGCACTTAGGACACTTCTTTCTTTCATCAGTATAACCGGTCCAATCCTTTACATTTCTCAACAATGAGATTTCTCTCCTTCTGAGGGATCGTCCTTACTCTATTTTATATTTGATTGTGGAATCTTATATTTGTCGTTCTTCAAGCATCGAAAAAATATTTTTAGAAATTTTTGCATATTTTATGTAAATAGCATATATTTGCATATATTTTCCATTTTTTTCCACACGAGTATTTTGAAGATCTTTTGCATTATTGAATACTTTTTTCCATCAAAAACACTGAATATCGAAGATGGTTGAACTGATTTAAGAGAATTTTTGTCTGCGCCATGACAGTAACCCACAAACACGAATCTGGTAAATACATTTCCGACCAAGTTATTGGAGAAATGTCGCATCCCAAACTGACTTAGACAGATCGGGTCAATATGTGGCTCAAATAGATCGATCTCTCGATTCAAAGTTTTGGTCCATACAACGCTCATTTATTACACGATTAGAGTGCAATTTGAAACACTGGGTGTTAAGAGGACTTGTACAACTCGCTGTTCCAAACTTCTGCGACATTGGAAGAAATTCACCTTCTATTGACTTAAAGCCCTCAAATATCTATATATGGTTTGATATGGACCATATTCGGTTTAGATGTCGAGTGAACTAGAATTCAAAATTTTGGTGAAATCAAACAATAAACGCGGTTGTTATGGGCTTGGTACCTTAAATCGGAAGATCGGCCTATATACGTAAGATATCGATCTCAACGCAACTCACTATGCTTATTTTCAGCAAAATGGAGTACGTAATACGCCCTTTAAGAGCCCGGTATATATTCGTATGACAGCTGTCTCCAAATATTGTCCGATATGAACCATACTCCATACGTATATTGAACGCCTAGTTCAACTCACTGTGCCAAAATTGAATAAAAGATTCGGCGTTTTTTTCCCCTAATACCTCAAATCGGGAGATCGGTGTTTTAAGATATATATCGAAATGAATCGCATCCGGCTCAGATATCAAGGAACTTAAAACAACAGGTTGTGACAAATTTTAGCGAAATCGGATAATAAATGCGGCTAGGTTCTTAGACCCTAAATCAGGAGAACGGTACAAATTTGAACGTTGCAGGTCATCAGGAAACAATTAGGGTATAAAGGGCTTCAATAGTAGATTAACTTCCAGAAAAGTATCGGGATTTTCAATAAGAGTGCTAAAAAAGGTTTTTTAATAATACAAGTAAAAGAGTGCTAAGTTTGGCCGGCCCATATCTTGGGAACCCACCACCATGGATTCTGCAAAAAACTTATATAAAATAAATAAAGTTGAAGGGCATAATTTTATTCTACATATCAAACTTCTGTCGAACCAGCAAAAATTAAAGCTTCTACGAACCGAGCAAGGATGATCAAGAGACCGGCTTACATGGGCGTCAGAGACGTAGCCAACAAAATGACAAAATTATTTTATCTGAAGAAAAAATTTAAATTAAATTTATTTAAAACAAAAAATTTCAGTAACATTTTTTAAAATGACAAAATAGTATATTTATAATACTTTACAAAGACAACATTATGTTGAGCCAGGGCCGCCTTAAAATTATTTTTCTTAAGGACAAAATTGTAAAGAAATTCTTGGCAAAAACAAACTTTTAATGAAAATTTTTCTAATAAAATTTTAATGACATTTTTATAGAGACAAAATTTTAGCGTACCATTCTCTAATACCAAAATTTTAGCACGGTCCGGGCCCCCTCAAAATAACTTTTATTAAGACAAAATTTCTTCAAAAGTTTTTCTTAAGAAATTTTCTAATGACAAAATATTTATTGGTTGCCCAAAAAGTAATTGCGGATTTTTTAAAATAAAGTAAATTCATTTTTAATAAAGCTTAGAATGAACTTTGATCAAATATACTTTTTTACACTTTTTTCTAAAGCAAGCTAAAAGTAACAGCTGATAACTGACAGAAGAGAGAATGCAATTACAGAGTCACAAGCTGTGAAAAAATTTGTCAACGCCGACTATATGAAAAATCCGCAATTACTTTGTGGGCAACCCAATATATTGTAATAAAAATTTCAATAATTTTTTTTAAAGGCTAAATTTTAATTAACTTTTTCTAAGGACAAAATTTTAGCGAAAATCTCTTTGAAGACATCGACATCTTTCGCACTAGCTGTTCTTTTCCACCACATGTGTTTTCTTTGTAGTTATACACTTTTTATACCCACCACCATAGAATGGGGATATACCAACCTAGTCATTCTGTTTGTAACACCACGCTCAATATTGCGAGGACCCATAAATTATATATATTCCTGATTGTCTTTACATTCTGAGTCGATCTAGCCATGTCCGTCTGTCGAAATCACGATGAAAGTAGAAAACAATATATTATTCAAACAATAGTAACGTGGATGCATGCGTAGAGTGTTTGCTTTAAAAACGGAAGGTTCTTGGTTCAACTCTCGGCTGTGATGAAGGTTAAGTTTTAATTTCATTTATAATTTTATTATTATACACATATAATTTGGCTTCTTCAAAGAAACTGAGCATTGAGAGAAGGCGGTGGTGGGGAAAGGCGCGAACATTTTTGGGCCTAAGTAATTATTTTATCAAAGTTCAACTAAGATAATATGTTATTATTTTTTGACAACTTGTAGGCTTAGGCATGAGTTCTTATTATACCCTCCACCATAGGATGGGGGTATACTCTTTTCGTCATTCTGTTTGTAACTACTCGAAATATTCGTCTGAGACCCCATAAAGTATATATATTCTTGATCATCATGACATTTTATGTCGATCTAGCCATGTCCGTCCGTCTGTCTGTCGAAAGCACGCTAACTTTCGAAGGAGTAAAGCTTGAAATTTGGTGTAAGTTCTTCTTATTAGTGTCGGTTGGGATTGTAAATGGGCCATATCGGTCCATGTTTTGATATAGATGCCATATGAACCGATCTTGGGTCTTGACTTCTTGAGTTTCTAGAGGGCTCAATTCTTGTCCGATTTGACTGAAAATTTAGACGTGGTGTTTTGTTATCACTTCCAACAACTGCGCTAAGTATGGTTTATATCGGTCCATGTTTTGATGTAGTTGCCATATAAACCGACATGTTCGCCGACTGTAGAAATATGGGGCTCATATGAAAGGTATTCGGGAGTAGGCCGCAAATGTGATTTCAAGATTCGGGACCAACTGTCTAAGGGACGTCCCACCCCTATAACAACCCCCAAATAGTACGCATTTGGTCACCATAGATTTTAGGGCCCATATCCCAAACCGGACATATTTGCTGACTTTTCCAATAAGGGTTTAAATGAAAGGTATTTGAGATTCGAAAACGAATTTGATATCCAATTTTGAGGCCAATGGTAATATGGGGTTCAAATAAATGATAAATGGCTATGTTTCGTCGAACCACACCGCTCCCTAAATCGGACATATTTACCGACCATGTCAATGTGGAGCTCAAAAGAAAGGTATTGGGGACTAGACCACAAAATTGATACCCACTTTCGGAACCAATTTTCTGGGGGTCTACCTCATTTCCAAAACACCCACAAACTGCAATTATTTACTATGGAGCTCAAACAAATGTATTTGGGATTAGAATTGGGATTTGGTATAGAAATATGAGATCGTGTATTTGGGGCACCGCCCCTTTCCCTAAACACCCCCCAAAATGTACAAATTTACCGACCATAGCTATATGTGGCTTAAATGAAAGGTAATAGCGATTAGAAAACAAACTTGCTAACCAAATTTTCGTTTGGGGCTCCTCATCCCATAAAATTTCCTTAATCCAATGACAATACGAGGTTTAAATAAATGGTATTTGAGGTTAGAGCACGATGCTTATATTTTTTCTGAGCTAAGTGCCTGGGGGAACACCTCACCCCGAAAATACTCCTAAATCGGACATTTATCGGATTTTAAGAGTGTAGTACATCCAACATTCAAACTTGAACCCTTCGAGCGATTTCATAGACCAATAAAGATCATATGGGATTAGATTAAGGCATTTATATTGTTCTACTGTTATTCAAGCGATATACATTTACTATTTTCGTTGCATGATTTTCCCTTACTGCTCTTGAATTGTCGAAAATAACTACTCAAAGGATAATTTTGTTTCACACAAAGTAAGAGAAGGCGCGGCGGATTCGGTCCGGTTCAGCTAGTCTTAAATACAAATACCGCACCCCGGGTATGTATGTATACCACCTTTCGTCATAAACCGGTGAAAAATGCATAATTTATGCATTCGTAGCAGCAATATCGAAATATGGTCTGATTTAGACCAATTCTTCACGGACATTGAGTGGCCCAATAAGTACAAATAATTGTTCAATTTTGTAGAACAAAATATTGGACTTTTTGGTATCTATATTCAAATATTGACCGATCAAAACCATATACGACACGGATGCCGAAAAGCCTAATATAAGTCACTTTGTCGCATTGTCACGGAGCCAAGACTTTAAATCGAGAGATCAGTCTATATGGCAGCTATATCCAAATCTGGACCGGTCTGCGTCAAAATTTAGTTCGAATGGTCTAACACAACACACTGTCCCAAACTTCGGCGACATCGAACAATATATGCGTCTTTTATGGGTCCATGTCCTTAAATCGAGAATTCCGTGTATATGGCAGCTATATGCAAATCTGGACCCTTCTGTCACAAATTTAAGAGGGATGTCGAAGGGCCTAACACAAATCACTTTGCGAACTTTCGGCAATATCGTACAAAAAATTCGCCTTTTATGAACCCAAAACCCTAAATCGTGAGATCGGTCTATATGACAGCTATTGTATATCCAAATCAGGACCTATCTGGGCCAAATTAAGGAATAAGATCGAAAGGTCTAACAAAACTCACTGCGTCAAACTTCGGCGAATTAGGACAACAAATGCGCCTTTTATGGGCCCAAAACTTTAACTCAAGATATCAGTCTATGTGCTAGCTATAACCGAACGTAGACCGATTTGCGCTAATTGCAGAAAGATGTCGAGGGACCTTATACAACTCAATGTCCCAAATTGCGGCGACATCTGACAATAAATGCATAATTTATGTGCCCAAATACTTAAATCGAGAGATCGGTCTATATGACAGCTTTATCCAAATCTGGACCAATCTGAGCATAATTGAATAATAGTGTCGAAGGGCCTAACATACTCACTGTCATAAATTTCGGCGAAATCGGACAATAAATGCGCCTTTTATGGGCCCAAGACCCTAAATCAAGATATAGGTCTATATGGCTGGTAAATCCAAATCTGGACCAATCTGGGCCAAATTGACGAAGGATGTTGAAGGGCCTAACACAAATCACTGTCCCAACTTTCGGCGACATCGGATAATAAATGCGCCTTTCATGGTCCCAAACCTTAAATCGAGAGATCAGTCCATTAGGCAGCTATATACAAATCTGGCCCGATCTGGACAAAATTGAAGAAAGATGTCGAAGGGCCTAACACAACTCACTGTCCCAAATTTTAAAAATAAACAAAGATCGGTCTATCTGTACCGATCGGGGCCAAATTAAACAAGTAAAAAGGCGTTAATTTCATCAAAATCTGGTGTAAATTGCATACCTTATGTCCCATAGCATAATATCGGATAATAAATGTGGCTTTTATGGGCCTAAGACCTTAAATCGGAGGATCAGTATATATGGCAGCTATATCGAAATCTGGACCGATCTGGGCCAAACTAATGAAGGATGTCGAGGGGCCCAACACAACTCTATGTCCCAAATTTCGGCAAAATCAGATAATAAATATGCCTTTTATGGGCCTAAGACCCTAAATCGGCGGATCGGTCTATATGGGGGCTATATCAAGATATCGCCCGATATAGCCCATCTTCGAATTTAACCTGCTTATGGACAAAAAAAGAATCTGTGCAAAGTTTCAACTTAATATCTCTGTTTTTAAAGACTGTAGCGTGATTTCAACAGACAGACGGACGGACATGTCTAGATCGTCTTAGATTTTTACGCTGATCAAGAATATATATACTTTATAGGGTCGGAAATGGATATTTCGATGTGTTGCAAACGGACTGACAATATGAATATACCCGCATCCTTCGGTGGTGGGTATAAAAATTAAATGTAGGAATTTAATTGCGGTATTATCTTACATCTTTCCCACCCAAAGGCGGGCCTTAACAATATGGGTTTTAGGTAGTTTAAGTAGCTATCTTAGCCATAAAAAAAAAAATCGGGACAATATGGGTATCAAATGAAATGTAATAATGAGTAGAATACGAATATGGTATTAAACCTAAAACTACCCCAAAAAGACATATTGGACGTTCAGGTCAATATGGGACTCAAATGAAAAGTATTCGGGAGTATATTACAAATTGCAAATTTTGCCCATGAACATTCCACTAAGGAACAGGGGCAAAGTTCTTACATATCAATGAGTGCAGTCCGATTCAAGTTTAAGCTCAATGATAAGGGGACTCCTTTTTAAAGTCGAGTCCGAACGGCGAGCCGCAGTGCGACACCTCTTTGGAGAGAAGTTATACATGGCATAGTACCTCACAAATGTCGCCAGCATTAGGAGGGGAAAAGCACCGCTGAAAATTTTCTTTTTTGATGGTCTCGCCAGAATTCGAACCCAGGCGTTCAGCGTCATATGCGGACATGCTAACCTCTGCGCTACGGTGTAAACGTCAAGAAAATTTAGTCCATGTTCCCACCTCCAAAAACCCCTCAATGGCCATATTAGCCAGCTATGGGTATATGGGAGTCAAATGAAAGCAATTTGGGAGTCGATTTGGGCGAAGTGGCGGAGTGATAGTCCCAGCACTCCAAACCGTACATATTTATCGACCATGGCAATTTTGAGATTAAATGAAAGGTATGTAAGAGTAGAGCGCGAACTTGACATCCCTATTTGGGTGAAAAGTCTGAGGTACCATCTTTCCCCCAAAAAACATTCCCCGTCAAATTGATATATGTACCAATAACTATAATATAAGGCTCAAATGAAACAGGACCTATTTATAGACTTTGGTAATATGGGCTCATATAAAAAGTATTTGAGAGTAAAGCACAAAGCTTATATTTAATTTAAGGGCCAATTATCTGGGTACCCACCTCACTCCTAAAATATATCCCAAACCTCACATATTTACCCAGTACAATATAGGAGTCCAACGAAAGGTATAAGGGAATAGAGCAACAATTTGCCCATGAACATTTCATAGTTCCGTAGAAATGTCGCCAATGTAAGGAAGGGGTAACCAAAATTTAAAAAGTTTGTTCTTAAATAAAAGTTCTAGCTAGCATTTGAACCCACGCTTTTAGCATCGTTGGAGGACTTGCATACCGGTGCGCTTTAATGAAGCGAATTCGATATCCACACTCGGGGCGAAATTTCCCTATTTTAAAACTCTACCAAAACAGGACTTATAAATCGACCTCTACCAAAACAGGACTATTAAACAAAGGATAAAAGAGCATTAAAGAAGGCGCTGCGGAGAGGGCCTACTTCTAATTTCCCCATGATAGCGGGCCTCATTTGTTATGCCGAGTTCGAACGGCTAGGACACCTCACAAACGTAACCAACATTAGTAAGCGGAAAACCACTGTTGAAAAATTTTCTGATGTTCACGCCGGGATTTGAACCCAGGCATTCGGCGCCATAGGCGGACACGCTAACCACAGCGCCATGGCAGAATCCATGGAGATGTTCCCAAAATTCGGCCTGGCCGAACGTAGAACGTTTTTATTGTACCCTCCACCATGGGACGAGGGTATACTTATTTCGTCATTCCGTTTGTAACATTCGTCTAAGATCCCATAATGTACATATATTCTTGATCCTCATGACATTTTAAGTCGATCAAGCCATGTCCGTCTGTCTGTCCGTTCGTACGTCCGTCTGTCGAATACTTTTTATTAGTGTAGGTTGGTTGGGGTTGTAAATGGGCCAAATCGTTCCTTGTTTTGATGTAGCTGCCAATAAACCGATCTTGGGTGTTGACTTCCTGAGCTTCTAGAGGGCGCAATTTTTATTTATCTGAAATTTTGCGCGAGGTATCTTGTTATGACTTCCAATAATTGTGCTAGAAGCTGCTACATTAACCGATCTCGCGATTAGACTTATTGACCCTCTAGAGGGCGCAATTGTTATCCAATTCGGTTTAAATATTGCGCATGTTGTTATGGTGTGACTTTCAACAACTATTGGGTTAAAAGAAAGTAAATGCTTTTTTAATAAAACTTAGAATGAACTTTAATCAAATATATAATTGCCATTTTGTTCGATAACCTTTTGCCATCTTCCTGGAAAATTTAGTATTCCACGCTCATAGAACTTCTGGCCTTTATCTGCAAAAAACTGAACCAAGTGCGATTTTATAGCCTCATCATGGCCTAAAGTTTTACCATTTAAGGAGTTCTGCAAAGATCGAAATAAATGGTAGTGTGATGGTGCAATGTCAGGGCTATATGGTGGATGCACCAAAAGTTCCCAGCCAAGCTCACTCAGTTTTTGGCGAGTGACCAAAGATGTGTGCGGTCTAGCGTTGTCCTGGTGGAATATGACACCTTTACGATTGACCAATTCTGGTCGCTTCTCCTTGATGGCTGTATTCAATTTGTCCAATTGTTGACAGTAAACATTCGAATTAATCGTTTGGTTCCTTGGAAGCAGCTCAAAATATACCACACCCTTCCAATCCCACCAAACAGACAGCATAACCTTCTTTTGGTGGATATCAGCCTTTGAAGTGGTTTGACCTGGTTCACCATGCTTGGACCATGATCGTTTTCGACTAACGTTGTTGTAAACAATTCATTTTTCATCTCCAGTTTTGATTCTTTTTAAAAACGGATCGAATTCATTGCGTTTAAGGTGCATATCACAAGCGTTGATTCGGTTTGTTAAATGAATTTATTTCAATACATGTGGTACCCATGTTAAAATTGATGCAAAAGAAACAAATATAAACAAAATTTCGCGCACTTTTTTTCTAAAGCAAGCTAAAAGTAACAGCTGATAACTGACAGAAGAAAGAATGCAATTACAGAGTCACAATCCGCTGAAAAAAATTTGTCAACGCCGACTATATTACTACTTTATTACCGACAATTACTTTTTGGGCAACCCAATACATAAAGTATGGTCTAAATCTGTCTATAAACTGATATAGCCTCCATATAAGCCGATCTCCCGATTAGACTTTTTGAGCTTCTAGTGGAAGTAATTCTTAACCGATTTGACTGAATTTTTGCGCGAATTGTTTTGTTATGGCTTCCAAAAAATGTGCCGTTCATGGTCAAAATCAGACTGCAACCTGATATAGCTGCCGTATAAAACGATTTTGGGCCTTGACTACTTGAGCTTCTTATCCAAACTGGCCGAAATTCTGCACATGTTGACGCAATTTTTATCCGATTGGACTGAAATTTTGTACGATGTATCTTGTTATAACTTCCAACAACTATGCCAAGTATGATTCAAATCGGTTTATAACTTTATATAGCTTCCATAAAAATCGAACTCCCGATTATACGTCTTGTGTCACAAAGGGCTCAATTCGTATCCGATTTGAATGAATTTTTGTACAACGACTTCTCCTATGATCTTTAAAATACGTGCCATATAAACAGATTTCCCGATTTTAATTTGGTTGACATATACTAATTTCTTCATTCTGTTTGTAACATCTTGTAATATGCGTCTAAGACCCCTCCGTTCATCCGTTCGTATCCTTGTTTTGCTGTCACATAAACCGATCTTGGGTCTTGACTTCTCGAGTTTTGGTATCACTTTCAACAACTGTGCTAAGTATGATTCAAATCGGTTCATATTTTGATGCAGGTGCCATACAAACCGATCTTGACTTCTTGAGCCAATAGAGCGCGCAATTCTCATCCGATTTGGCTGAAATATTGCATGATAATTTTCGTTATAAGTTTAAATAACTGTGCGAAGTATGGCACAAATCGGTATAGAACCTAATATAGCTGCCATATAAACCGATCTGGGATCTTGACTTCTTGAACCTCTAGAGGATGCAATTCTCATCCGATTTGGCTGAAATTTTGTACAACGGCTTCTCTCTGACCTTCAACATGTCCTTCTACATGTCTAATATGGTCTGAATCCATCAATAGCTTGATACAGCTCCCATATAAACCTATCTCCCGATTTTGCTTCTTGAGCCCATACAATGCGCAATTCTTATCTGAATGAACTAAAATATTACACAATGACTTGTACAATGTTCAGCATTCATTTATGGGCCGAATCGGACTATAACTTGATATAGGTCCAATAGCATAACAGTTCTTATTCACTGTTTGTCTAAAAAGAGACATAGAACTCGACAAATGAGATCAATGGTGGAGGGTATGTAAGATTCGGCCCTGCCGAACTTGGCACGCTCTAACTTGTTATACACTACACCATAGGACGGGGGTATACTAATTTCGGCATACTGTTTGTAACACCTCGAAATATTCGTCTAAAACCCCACAAAGCATATATATTCTTGATTGTCATGACATTCTAATTCAATCTAGCCATGTCCGTCCGTCTGTCTGTCGAAAGCACGCTAACTTTCGAAGAAGTAAAGCTAGGCGCTTGAAATTTTGCACAAATACATTTTATTAGTGTAGGTCGATGGGTAGGCCATGGTGGAGGGTATATAAAATTCGGCCCGGCGAACTTAGCACGCTCTTACTTGTTATTTTTTCTGAAGGACAAATGTCATATGCACTTTGCTTCAAAATTTCAGGCGAGTTATACCGATTTCAGAGTTATACCATTTCAAAAAAAGGTCTATGCCAAGTTTTTTTCTTCTCCTGTAAAGAATAAAAAAATCTAGTTAGGCACTTTTTACATTAAGCTATCGACGTATTCGTACCTTTGCCTTTTATAAATATTCTTCAGTCCTTTTGAAATAAAGTTATTGACCTGAAACTTGGCACAGATCAGTTGGATTGCTTTGTTGCTAAAAATCATCTTTCACCATCCTTTTAGATAACCGAATATGGACCCTGTACATTCGTATAAATTTGTCAATAGAAACAGCAAAAATGTATTCTGAAACAACAGAAAATCTGCTAAATTTGGGACAGCACCAATTGTTTGCTAAAACAGCAAACAAAGTCTGCTATTTTCAGGTTCAAAAATGGTGACTGTAGCTAAAAAATTCCACAATTTATTTAAAACCTGTATGTTGCATTTTGTTATACCCTCCACCATAGGATGGGGGTATACTAATTTGTAGGATGGGGGTATGACTTCCAACTACTGTGTTTAGTATGGCGAAAATCAGTACATAACCTGACATAGCTGTCATATAAACCGATTTTGGATCTTGACTTCTTCAGCCGCTAGAGGGCGCAATTCTCATCCGATTGGGGTGAAATTTTGCATGAGGTGTTTTGCTATGACTTTCAACAACTGTGCATAGTATGGCTCTAATCGGTACTTAACCAGATATAGCTGCCATATAAACCGATTTGGGATCTTGACTTCTTGGGCCTCTAGAGGGAGCAATTCTAATCCGATTTGGCAGAAATTTTGTACAACGGCTTCTCCCATGACCTTCAATATACGTGAAGGGGCATGATTAGACCAACGTAGCAACGTAAGAATAATACAATTCAACAAGTTCAGAGAATAGCGTTGGCATAGGAGGAGCGATGAGGACCACATTCACTAGGGCACTGGAGACTACTCTATATATCCGACCCATTGACATACAGATTAAGTGTGATGTAGCCACTGCGG